>NC_060893.1:22552600-22570100 GCF_014805685.1 Silurus meridionalis | reverse complement strand
AGAAAGAAAATGACTGACAGACAGACAGACAGACAGACAGACAGACAGACAGACAGAGAAAGAAAGAAAGAAAGAAAGAAAGAAAGAAAGAAAGAAAATGCTAGATAGATAGACAGACAGACAGACAGACAGACAGACAGACAGACAGACAGACAGACAGACAGAAAATGACAGACAGACAGAGAAAGAAAATTACAGACAGACAGACAGACAGACAAACAGACAGACAAAGAAAATGATAGATAGATAGATAGATAGATAGATAGATAGATAGATAGATAGATAGATAGATAGATAGATAGACAGACAGACAGACAGACAGACAGACAGACAGACAGACAGACACAAAGAAAGATTCGGTAAACTGACTGCCTCTTTCTCTCTCTCTCTCTCACCTCAGCTGTTCCAGGTCACGGTTCCTGTACTGAAGGTCCTCCTCCATTTTTTTGCGCAGTTCATTGTTCTCCTGCCGCAACTGCTCACACAGCGTCTGGAACACACAGACCTCACATGAGCTGCGACACACCAGCAGATGATCCACACAGTGTGTGTGTGTGTGTGTGTGTGTGTGTGTGTGTGTGTGTGTGTGTGTGTGTGTGTGTGTGTGTGTGTGTGTGTGTGTGTGAGAGCTGTACCTGCAGCAGTGAGGTTCTCTGCTCGTTCTTCTGCACTTTGGAGGACAGTGTGTGGAACTCCACGGCCATGCGGCCCAGGTGAGCCAGCAGCTGGTTAGGGTTGGACTCCTGCGCAAACACACTGAACGAACTCTCCAACCTCTGCAGCTGACTGGCCAGCTCTGTGTTCTCCTTCACACACACACACACACACACACACACACATCATACACACATTATTATAAACACAGTCACACCCACGTTAACATACACATATTGTCATGCACGCAAACACACACACACATTTCATACAACCACAAGTGAACACACACACATATTTTCACACATCATTCTTACAATCACAATTACACACACAATCAAACACACACACACACACACACACACACACACACACACACACACACACACACACACACACACACACACACACACACACACACAGCTTTATCATACTCATACCTTATAGCCAATTGTACAGTATCTCACAAAAATGAGTGCACCCCTCACATTTCAGTAAACATTTCATTATTTCTTCTCAGAGAACAACACTATAGAAATGGCACTCAAAAGGTTTGCTGAAGACGACCTGTCCAAGAGCATGAACTACTGGATCCATGTCCTGTGTTCTGATGAGACTAAGATAAACCTGTTTGGCTCAGATGGTGTCCAGCACGTGTGGTGATGCCCTGATGAGGAGAACCGAGAAAATTCTAGCCTGGTGGTGGTAACATCATGGTCTGGGGCTGCATGAGTGCTGCTGGTACTGGAGAGCTGCACGTCATTGAAGGAAACACGAATTCCAACATGTACTGTGACAATCTGGAGCAGAACATGATGCCCTCCCTTCAGAAACTGGACCGAATGGCAGTTTTCCAACATAATAACGACCCCAAACACACCGCCGAGATGACCACTGCCTTGCTGAGGAAGCTGAAGGTAAAGGAGTGGCCAAGTATGTCTCCTATGGGGATCTTCAACCATAAGGTGAAGAAGCTCCATGTGTCCAACAACCAGCAGCTCCGTGATGTCATTATGGAGGAGTGGAAGAGGATCCCAGCAACAACCTGTGCAGCTCTGGTGAAATCCATGCCCAGGAGGATTAAGGCAGTGCTACATAACAATTATTGTTCACACAAAATATTCACACTTTGGACACACATGTTCACTGAGGGTGCACTCACTTTTGTTGCCAGTTATTTAGACAATAACGGCTGAGTTATTTTCAGCATACACACAACCACATGCACACAAATTATATACATAAACACAAGTACACACACATGTATTTGTACTCGTGCACAAACACACAATTCTGCAAGCATACACATGCAACCACGCATGCAAGCACACTAATAAATATACACAAACACACACATACATTGCATTGCTCCTGTACATACTCACGCACTAACACAACTGCCACATGGACACTACACACACAACACACATTTCACACAACCTTGTACACATACTCCAGCACAAACACAATCGCCACATGGACACGTGCGTGCGCACACACACACACACACACATATTTCACACAACCTTGTACACATACTCATGCACAAACACAATCGCCACATGGACACGTGCGTGCGCACACACACACACGCACACATATTTCACACAACCTTGTACACATACTCATGCACAAACACAATCGCCACATGGACACGTGCGTGCACACACACACACACACACACATATTTCACACAACCTTGTACACATACTCATGCACAAACACAATCGCCACATGGACACGTGCGTGCGCACACACACACACACGCACACATATTTCACACAACCTTGTACACATACTCATGCACAAACACAATCGCCACATGGACACGTGCGCACACACACACACACACACACACATATTTCACACAACCTTGTACACATACTCATGCACAAACACAATCGCCACATGGACACGTGCGCACACACACACACATTTCACACAACCTTGTACACATACTTCCGCACAAACACAATTGCCACATGCGCGCACAAACACACACACACACACACACACATCTCACACAACCTTATACACATACTTATGCACAAATACAATCGTCACATGGACACGTGCGCACACACACACACACACACACACACACACACACACACTTACACTTCACACAACCTCATATATACACACACAAACACAACTGTACACACAAACATACTGCACAACCATGTATACATACTCGCACACAAACTGCACACAACCTCCTGTACAGAAACACACACCAACATATTGCATAGAACCATGTTTACAAAAAATATATAGATAAATACACAAATACAATGCCACATATACACACAAACATATTGCACAGAATTTAATTATTTTCAATATTACTTGCATGCAAACACACACACACACACACACACACACACACACACACACACACACACACACACACACACACACACACACACACACTCTTTAGTTTCAGAACAGGGTTAACTTGTTATATTGCCTCTATAATAAATGAGGTTTCATTTATTGAATAAAAATAATGAATCTGATTTGCGCTCCTGGGAGCCGAATGGCCTCTGGAACCGCCGCGTCCACACTTCCACTTCCTCACCGCGCTCTCGGTCAAACAGGTTCCAGCGTCAAAGTGAAAGCAATTCGACTAAGTTGTAATCAAACGCAGCTTTACACATGCACTCACACACACACACACACACACACACACACACACACACACACACACACTCCCTTTATCTGCGAGCGTAAACGCTGCTGACTGACATCTCACGGGTTCATAATCCAGATGTTGGTCCTTACCCCCTTGCTGCATCTACCGTCCTGCTTCACGCTCCGTTCAGCAGCTCGGATCTTTCTCACGCTCCGGGATCTAGATCAAGAATAAGGCACGCGAGAGGAAGAAAGCACATTTTTCCTCTTTTGTGTCTCCAAAAGAGAAATTCCTGCGATTGCGAGTGACGAGTCATCTGTGTTCCTGCCTCGAGTAAAATCTGGAGTTTCCCCTGCCCTGAGTCACAGCTGACTCGACCCGTATACAAACCCACTGAGTCACTGCAGCTGAGTTTAAAGTATACACACACACACACACACACACACACACACACACACACACACACACACACACACACACACACACACAGAGCAAGCGAAAAGCGGCTGGTTCGTTCTCAGGCTCGCACATGTCGTAGAGACCAGCGTGGGTTTTCCACCCGAAGCTCACCGTTTGTGTTTCCGCCATGGTCTTGTCCTCGGTGTTCACCAGCTCGAAGTGCGACGAGGTCTCCTGCGGAACACAGGAATGCACAGTGTTACACAAGCGCTCACGCCCCGCGCGCTGTACATCTGCCCCGACCGGATATAGAACTCAGCTGATAATACCATTTGCATATAAGCGTGCGTGCGGACTGTGTACGCGTGTTCGGTGGAAGTGCGGCTGTAAGGTTTGTACTCACTGTAACTTCCGTTTGGACCGTCTTCCCAGTGAGACACTCGCGGGGATCCGAGCGCACCGACGCCTGGTGACTCAGGAGCTTCCCATGACCTGAGAGATCATGACAACAAGCATTAAGATTACAGACAGAGCAAAGCAACACCAAACAACAACCGAAAACACCTAACAACCTTACACCACCCAACACCTGACAACATTTACCAACCTCACAACAACCCAACAAACCCAACACCTAACAACATCTAACAACCTCACAACAACCTAACAACACCTAACACCTGACAGCATCTTACAACCTAACAACACCTAAAACCTCACAACAACCCAACAACACCCAACACCTAACAACATCTAACAACCTCACAACAACCTAACAACACCTGACAACATCTAACAACCTCACAACAACCTAACAACACCTAACACCTGACAACATCTAACAACCTAACAACAACCTAACAACACCTAACACCTAACAACATCTAACAACCTAACAACACCTAACACCTGACAACATCTAACAGCCTCACAACAACCCAACAACACCCAACACCTGACAACATCTAACAACCTCACAACAACCTAACAACACCTAACACCTGACAACATCTAACAACCTAACAACACCTAACAACCTCACAACAACCTAACACCTGACAACATCTAACAACCTCACAACAACCTAACAACACCTAACAACATCTAACAACCTCACAACAACCTAACAACACCTTATAACAACCGAATATCACCTAACAACCTCACAACATCCTAACAACACCTAACATCTGACATCTAACAACCTCACAACAGCCTCATAACACCTAATAACCAACAACACATAACACCTAACAACCTAAAAAACACATAACAACCTCACAACCTAACACATAGCAACCTCACAACCTAACAACACCCAACACCCTCACAACGACGAACAATTCGGAACAATTACCAGCGTTTGGATTCTGATCTAGTTCCTGTAGTAAATTATTGCTCTCTGTAATTATCCAGGAGGGAATTCCTGCCTCAGCTCTGACTTTTTTTCAAACAGATCACGAGACGGTGACATGTCACACAACATGAGAACGAAGATCAAAGGTGTAGCCCGAGGCGACTGACACTGACTTGACGAAAACAGCCTTTGGTTCCATATTTCATTTGAAAGACTTGGTTTTGTCTGAGAAGATGCTTATCAGCTCAGAACGGTTGTAACAGGTAGTCACGGTAGCGTTCCTGTCCCCTAAAACCGTGACGGAATCAAGTTTCTAAATATAGTTCTCCGCGTGTAGAAGCACAGCCCCCAGCGCACGCGACTCTTACCCGGGGTGTCAGCGTGGACCGGAGTGCTGATGCAGGCACTGGCGAAGCTTGGCGTGGAGGACTTCAGCGCTTCGTTGTCTCTCACCAGCTCCTCCACTCGCTTGCGCAGCTTCAGCGCCTCGGACTGAGACTCTTCCAGCAGATCTCCTGTGGACAAAACCAAAAAACATGCAGGCGATGTGTAAATATCCAGCGGATGACCTCAGATCACTTACACCCTCAACGCTGTTTACACGCCGTCAGTCAGGGCACGGCCGCGTTCTGACACGCTGTCAGTAAAAACCTGCTCGGTTACATTCGCATGGCCGGAATAAGTACACACACACATACACACGTACACACACACACACACATACACACACACACGAAATATGAAACAGAAGAACACAAAAGAATAGAATGGAGTGGGATAGAAAATATAAGACAAGAAATCTGAACAGAATTAAAAAAGGACAAAATAAAACAGAACAGAACAGAGGTGAAAAGAATACAACAAAATAAAGCAGAATAGAATAGAATAGAATAGAATAGAATAGAATAGAATAGAATAGAATAGAATAGAATAGAGGTTTGACTCCTTAAATCGGAGTACGGATGTTTTAATTTATAATTAAAAAAATAAAATTAATTAATTAATTCTGTAACGGTTTATTTCTTAAAAAAAAAAAAAAAAACATCAAGTCATCAGCTGATTGGCCGATATTTTGCCATTGGGATCTTATAAACCATTGAAAAGGCTTTGTAGGACCCGAGCGCTGTGAACTTGCCGGCGTGGTGATGCTATCTGTAAAACGAGACAGGAGATAATGGAGATGATTCAGGAGTCAGAAGTGTCCCTGCAGGACTGGTTTTGGGTAAATCGGCTCACGTGTATCCTGGAAAAGGCGCAGAAATACACTTGAAGCTCCGACACACGCACAGAAATGCGAGTGCGCGTCCCTGTCACGCCGTGTCAACAAGTCTTTGGTTTTTTTACGTATCTGTGTGATTTATCGCAGAATGATTCATCAGATTTTATTTTTATCCGTTTACAGTAACATCTCACGCCGGGGAACGTCTGAGAAACGAGTTTCTGTTCTCACTTTCGTCTCGATTTCCCTCTCGACACAATTCGCGGTTACCGAGGAAAAGCAAAACCAGCAGACTCGTCCGCCAAGAGCTCAGATGCTGGAGACTCCTTCCGTAAGCCTTCTAATAAACATCTACACACTGACACGTTGTTTACTGTTATAAGACGCTCCACTCTTCTGGGAAGATGTTCCAGTAGATTTTGTTGAAGATTCACTCAACTACGAGGGTGTTAGTAAAGTCGGGTACTGATGTAGGAGTGGTGAGGAGGCCTGAGGGTGCAGTCAACGTTCACATTCATCATGTTCAATAGGGTTGGCGCTCTAGAGCAGGAGATCTTCTGCTGTATCCAACCCACGTACAGCAGAACTTCATGGAGCCGGCTGGTGCTGGAATAGGTTTGGGTCTCACGTGAAGGGGAAAATTTCACGCTCGGGCATCCGAAAAAGACTTAATGTGCAACTGTGTGCCTCTGGTTTTGCGGGAACGTTTAGAGGAAGACGAGGAAGAAGAAGCGTGTAAAAGTGTGTACTTTTGGTCCACCGGGTGGACGGAGCCATGCGACTCACCGAGGCTCTTGAGGCCTTTCATGCGCTCTCTCAGGACCGTGTTCTCCTCCAGGAGCTGCCTGTAGCTGCTCGCTTCCTCCTTGGATTGGGCCTCGCTCCCGCCGGGGTCGTAGATCCGATACGGGCCTTTACCATCCATACCCACCTGCTCACTCA
Organism: Silurus meridionalis; assembly: GCF_014805685.1. Classification (NCBI taxonomy): domain Eukaryota; kingdom Metazoa; phylum Chordata; class Actinopteri; order Siluriformes; family Siluridae; genus Silurus; species Silurus meridionalis. The sequence continues at coordinate 22,562,894 of NC_060893.1, read as the reverse complement.
GCTAGCATGCTCTCCTGCACAGAGGGACAGAGGGAAAAGAAAACGTGACAATCCGATTCACAGACGTGCGTTACAGTACGTATAACCACCATGCAGCGTCTCGGCATCTGTCCATTTACAATTCAAAAAGAGCCATTTGCATACGTCAGGGGCCGGGGATTTCTCTTGGGTTATTTTAGGGCACAGCAATTTGCATGCTGATAGAGTTATAAAAACAAGACGAGGACACAGAGAGAGAGAGAGAGAGAGAGAGAGAGAGAGAGAGAGAGAGAGAGAGAGAGAGAGAGAGAGAGAGAGAGAGAGAGAGAGAGGTGGTTTCGATAAAGATCTCACGCTGAAGATTGCAGGGCGTGTTTTGTTTTGTTTTGTTCTTTGCTCTGTATTGGAGTGTGGTGTGATGTGGTGTAAAGAGATCGGTTTTTACTCGTCACATACTTTAAATAAATATTATTTAAAAAAAACATTTCTGATCAAACGAGTAAACAAATAAAACACTTTTTTTAAAAATCAGTTTTAATGTTTGGGATTTAGTTTTTTTTTCTTTATATTCAGTCTTGTACCTTATAAATTAAACAAACAAACAAACAATAAATAAACAAATAAACTTTTATTAACAGTATAACACACCCCCCCCCCCCCCGTTACTTAAATAAATAAATAAATTACATTTATATGTTTAGAAAATTGTAATTATCTGGTTTTTCTGCCACTTTTTTAGCAAGCAAACAAACAAACAAACAAACAAACCACTAATATATAAATATAAATAAAAAACATTTTTTTTGTAAATAGCTTTCATTCTTTACTTGTTTTTTTTTTTTTATTGGATCGCATTCAGTATTTTGAATTATAATAGAAAGATTTATATTAAATATAAATACATTAATTAATAAATATATAAATAATTATCAAATTATAGATAATAAATAATAATAATACAGTTTAAATACTTTAAAAAAAAATGTAATTACACTTTAAGTATATAATTAAAATATAATTATTTAATTCAAATACCAAATTACATAAAAATATTATTATTAATAATAAAATAATAGATAATTCTGATAATAACAATAATAATAAAATATAATCTAGAAATAAAATATAATCGTTATATTTCAAGAAAAAAGTAGAAAAGAAATTATAATAATGCATTAATGCAATGTAAATTAAATATTATTAATAAACACAACAAAATTACATTTTATCAAATAAAATTGAACAAAGATAATAAATTACAAATAAAAAGAAGATAAGAAAAAGAAGAATATAATACATGCTGTTCATGCTGTGTAGTAGAATAGGGAGCAGACATCACACACTACATCAGCATCCTGTGAAACCCTGAAGCCTCTCGTCAGCTGCCAGTCAGCGACACTTTAAAGACACTGAGCGAAACGCTTTCACTTTCCTTTTAAGTAAGCGGGTGAGCTCTGGGGGGATTAGTCAGGTAGAAACCAGACGGACCAGGGCCGAGCCTGAAATCCCCTCGCTGCCCCTTATGCCTGCTGATAAGGCAATAAAAAGAGGGCGGAGCTCTCACAGCAATTACCACATAATACTTCTTGATTGGATCGAATATCACGTTAGGATATTGCTACAATACTATCGTTCCCGCGGTATCGCCGACCCTCGAGTGACTACACACGGGGAAATCGGCAGCTCTTTCAATACTATTACAAATCGATAGAAATTAATCGGACGACACGCGGCGTTTCTACCTTGCAATGCCACCATTTCACTTTCCTTTCCAGTAATAACCGTAAAGCATGCGATTAGTCACTCGGATACTAAAGGGACATGCCCTGACGCATACCGTGCTCGGTATTTCATATTCCTCTTCTCTTCATGCCAATAAACAAATATTTACACCCTTGTGGCCAAAGGTGTTGGGAACCTGACTTTTGTGAGATATGTGATACTTCTACCACAAATTCGAAGGCACACGATTGTATACAACGTCTTTGGAAGCTGGAGCATGAACTTTCCCCTTCACTTGAACTACCAGGTCCAAACCTGCTCCATGAAGATCTGCTTTGCATGGGTTGGATATGGTGGAAGATCTCCTTCCTATAGAACTCTGACCTCAAACATTAGGAATGCGATCATCTACATGAGGACCTGAGTTTACTAACACCTTTGTTCCTGAATGAATCTCCACAATGTCCTACATCTAGTGGAACTTCACAGAATAGCGGAGCGTATTAAAACTGTGAATGGAGTCTAAATGCGGTATAGGATATTCCAAAAAAAACGTATAAAAATATTATGGTCGGGTGTCCACAAACTTTTGACAATATAGAATAGAGGTCGACGGATACCGATAGCTAGTTTGGATCATACTTGTACTTGTTTATTACAAAAATAAAATCTAATTAAAACAAAATAAAATAAAAAATACTGAATCGTGAAATTGTGCTAAAATGAAATAAATATAAATATGTTAATTATATTAATAAATATTAATTGCATAATTTGCATTTAAACTAAAACAAACACTCCAAATAAATAAAAACAATTACATCCAAAATGGAAAAGAAAAAAAAAAAGAAAAAAAATTATTCAAATAAACAGCATGTGGCATCAGGGATTCGCCTCTAGAGGCTGCTCTCGTACTGTATACAGCAACTCGGAAAAACTATCGGTATGGATTTGTGCTGATAGCAATTAATTATCGGGGCTGCGTTATAGGCAAAACCGATTAAACAATCAACTTCTGATATAGAGTATGAGCGTTTTCGCTTCTCAATTCGGATTGCTAAGAATTAGTATACTTTATTATACTGCATTCATGCACTACCTCGAATATGTAATCGTTTCCATGACGACGATGGCTTGTCTGCTTAAAGGCTAAAACGACAAATAAAAAATAGTCGTATGGAAACAATCGTCTGATTATCAACTGTTTGTTTTCATTAGCTACATACAAAGAACCGACTCAGTGACTCCTTTCATACACTTTCCAAAAATCTTCACACAGAAAAGCTCACTATATTAACGAGGATACGTTTTTTTCTACATAACACGTTTCTACCTCACGTTAATGAGAAGCATGTTACAAAGCACTGTTACACACAGCTGACGAAAATCCGGCAGTGATGTCGTGACAGTATCACTGATGTTAACGATCACAGGGTAGTTTTTCATTCAGGAGAGCGATGATGCCCTCAGGATGGCGTGAGCATATACTTCATTCCTTCATTTTGGGACCAACCAATCGATCTTGGTGGAAGTCTTTACCTGGAAATGCATGATTCCTGGTTCATGCATGAACACCCTGGAAGAGTATTGCCCCTCAATCATACCCCAACGTGCACAAGTACAGTTTTACAAGGGGTGATTTATTTTAACCAATCAACCTCCTGGTGTGTTTTTGGCTTTAGAAGGAGACCAGGCAACACAGAGAAAGAGAGGGAGAACAAGTGGAGGGCACGTGAAGCTCCACACGGACGCTCCTGAGAACCGTGAAGTGACAATAGTCGATTATCATGTGATAATGGTGCAGTTTAATGAAGTGTTATTGTGTAAACGGTTTGTAACTTCGGGAAAGTCGCACCGGATCCGTTCTGTCGTGACTCGCGAGCGTCGGGTTGCTCGATCAGTTCGCTCGCGACATCATGATGATTCAATTAAAGCGGTGCGAACAAACACTAAATCTAAAAGCAGCAGATAACAGCAGCAGCAAACGATCACATTTTTAGTCACTGTTGTGGTGTTCAGCTAATAATTATGTATTTGTACGCCAACGCATCTTTTTTTTAATCGAGTCTGTTAGATTACTGCGTTTCTCCGTTTCATTCTCTTTTTACAGCATTTGTCTCCTACAGCAGTAACTGATCTGTTTTTAAACGTGATGTACTGCAGCTTTACTACGTTCTAATGCTTTTTTCATTGTTTGTATATTTAAATTATGCATATATCATTTAATAATTATACAAAATGACTAATTTTATTTAAATTTTTTTAATTAATTTTATTTATATTTATTCAAAAGAAAGTAAAATCATCTGATTAATCGATTATCAAAATAATCGTTATTTGCAGCCCAGTTCACACTATTTATCATTCAAAATATTCCGGATGATTTATTTATTGCACAAATAATCTGGGAATGTCGTATAATATCATGTAATACAATAATAAATGAAATCAGACTAGATATCACCGACCGAGCTTCAACCTTCTTAAGTCTTTTGACTCGTCTTCGCCCTCTTTACGATCATAACTGACTTCCATAAAACTCAATCTGGACTTAAGTCAAGTGTACTTAAGATCTTGACACGGTGTTGATTTCCTGTAAACTAGATATGGACTTAACATCAGTGATCTTAAGACTCAAGATCTCTCCTGGCCTGAACCTCCTTAAGACTCAATCTGGACTTCAGACTTCATAAGACTCTGTCTTCAACCTAGTCGAAATCTATCCTAAGCTTCTACGTTCCTAAGATTGATCTCGCCTTGGTTTCAACCTCCTTAAGACTGGATCTGAATTTAGATCACATGTATTAATGCTCTGTCTTGACTTGTCTTCAACCTCCTCGAGATCTTCGCTTCAACATTTACAAGACTTGCTCTTGACTCGGCTTCAATCTCCTTAGAATTTGATCTGGACTTATATTCCATGTTCTGAAGACTCTTGACCTCCTCAAGACCTTTCCTTAGCATCTATGTTCTTAAGACTCTATCCTGACTTGTCTACAGTCTTCTGGAAACTTAAGATCTAGATCTCAAGTCTTGGCCTTCTGACTTGGCTTTGACCTCTTGAAAACTCGATCTTGACTTCCTCAAGATCTTAACTTCCAAAAACTTGATCTAAACTTAGGTTTAAATATTCTTCAGGCAAGTTCTTGACATGGTTTTGTCTTCCTTAAAACTAGATATGGATTCAGCTTCTGTGTTTTTAAGACTCTTGGCTTGTCTTCAACCTCCTGAAGATCTTGAACCACTCTTCAACATTTTCAAGACTTGATCTTGACTTGGCTTTAACCTCCTCAGAACTTGATCTAGACCCATGTTCCCAACATTCAATCCTAATTTGTCAACAATCTTCTGAAGACGTTGACTACATTCGGACTTTTGAAGTTTATTCTGAAGACTCAGAATCTTGCTTTTCTGACCCATGATCTTTTGACTTCCTTAAGAGTAGATCTGGACTTAACATAGACTTCAGACTCTGTCTAGACTCATCTTCAACCTCCTCAAGACCTTTCCTTAGCTTCAATGTTCTTAAGACTCGATCCTAACTTATCTACAATCTTTTCAAGACTCAAGATCATAACTCAAACCTCTGTATGACTTAGTCTCAAGTCTTGGCCTTCACAGCAGCATCCTGAAAAAAAACTCTACACACCTACTCGGTGGTCTTTTCCCATTTCCTGTAGTGTTTTTTACGCTGATGAAACCACACACCACCACCACTACCACCACCACCACCACCACCACAGCCGCCCTATTGTTCTTCTCAATTCCATATTTCTCCAGCTGCTGGACTTCAACATACACATAATCCTATACCTAATCGTATTTTGATGTCAGTGTGAAATTCTGGAACATCTGGAACACCTAAACCTGGTATATGAACAGCTGGAAGATTTTCAGGATGGTGGATCTGAGGGTGATGGAGGTTCTTTCACTGCCATTTAGGATCGAATTATAAAACAGGCGCCAATAAGTGTCTAACCGTGCTGTCCACCATGTCCATCATCATGTCCAGGATCGTGTCCAGGATCATCAGGATTAGCTTAGCATCCGGCTAACAACAGGTGATGTGTTTACCCGTACTGCCATGCTAAGCTAGCAAGCAACACCGCCTGATTTACAGCCATTGAATCTGTCACAAGGTCACTCACGGGCCCATGCGTCAATAAAAGAAAGAAGAATAAACGCCGCCGGTTACCTTTTGTCCGTGTAGAAAATAAGAAAATACAATCCACGGATGAGTCTCTCCGGGAGCAGCAGCAGGTCCGTGCGGAAGTGGCGCCTCCGTGGGTGTCACCAAGAACCCCCGCCCCCCCCGCGCCTCCGCCTTGGTCACGCCCATCATGCGCGCCGGTGCGTTCTGATTGGTCACTAGAGTCGGCCACGCCCACGCCGCGTTTCGCAACGGTAACCAGGGGAAATTCCTCCTCGCGCTCATGTAAACAGCTGCATCTCGCTGAGCGGCGGGCCAATCGCTTTCCGGCTCATTAGCATATTTAAAGAGACAGCATCTGGAATTTTGTGGCAGGAAACGATAAAGGGCTTCAAATGAAGGGGTTAATGAAGTTTTATTGCATTTCTGCCCCAGATTCTGCTCCAGAAACTTCTCATCACAATCAGTTTCATTTCAATCTAATATACATGAACCACAGAGATTATAAATCATAAATTATTTATCTTAAGATTTGAGTTATAGCTCTTATAGGAGTTACACCATCATTATGTAATAAACTACTACTAAGAATGATTATAATAATAATCTACCACTACCACCACCACCACATCCACCACCACCACATCCACCAACACCTCCACCACCACCACTACCACCACCACCACCAATCTCCACCACCACCACCACCCCACCACCACCACATCCACCAACACCACCACCACTACCACCACCACCACTACCACCACCACCACCACCACCACTACCACCACCACCACCACCCTCCATTACCACCACCACCACATCCACCACCACCACCACATCCACCAACACCCACCACCACCACCACCACCACTACCACCACCACCACTACCACCACCACCACCCTCCATCACCACCACCATACCACATCCACCACCAACTCCACCAACAATCTCCACCACCACCACCACCAATCTCCACCACCACCACTCCACCAACAACTCCACCACCACCACATCCACCAACTCCACCACCACCACCACCACATCCACCAACACCCACCACCACCAACTCCACCAACTCCACCACCACCACCACCAACTCCACCAACAATCTCCACCACCACCACCACCACCACCACATCCACCAACAATCTCCTGGCCTGAACCTCCTTAAGACTCAATCTGGACTTAAGTCAAGTGTACTTAAGATCTTGACACGGTGTTGATTTCCTGTAAACTAGATATGGACTTAACATCAGTGATCTTAAGACTCAAGATCTCTCCTGGCCTGAACCTCCTTAAGACTCAATCTGGACTTAAGTCAAGTGTACTTAAGATCTTGACACGGTGTTGATTTCCTGTAAACTAGATATGGACTTAACATCAGTGATCTTAAGACTCAAGATCTCTCCTGGCCTGAACCTCCTTAAGACTCAATCTGGACTTAAGTCAAGTGTACTTAAGATCTTGACACGGTGTTGATTTCCTGTAAACTAGATATGGATTCAGCTTCTGTGTTTTTAAGACTCTTGGCTTGTCTTCAACCTCCTCAAGACCTTTCCTTAGCATCTATGTTCTTAAGACTCTATCCTGACTTGTCTACAGTCTTCTGGAAACTTAAGATCTAGATCTCAAGTCTTGGCCTTCTGACTTGGCTTTGACCTCTTGAAAACTCGATCTTGACTTCCTCAAGATCTTAACTTCCAAAAACTTGATCTAAACTTAGGTTTAAATATTCTTCAGGCAAGTTCTTGACATGGTTTTGTCTTCCTTAAAACTAGATATGGACTTAACATCAGTGATCTTAAGACTCAAGATCTCTCCTGGCCTGAACCTCCTTAAGACTGGATCTGAATTTAGATCACATGTATTAATGCTCTGTCTTGACTTGTCTTCAACCTCCTCAAGACCTTTCCTTAGCATCTATGTTCTTAAGACTCGATCCTAACTTATCTACAATCTTTTCAAGACTCAAGATCTCTCCTGGCCTGAACCTCCTTAAGACTGGATCTGAATTTAGATCACATGTATTAATGCTCTGTCTTGACTTGTCTTCAACCTCCTCAAGACCTTTCCTTAGCATCTATGTTCTTAAGACTCGATCCTAACTTATCTACAATCTTTTCAAGACTCAAGATCTCTCCTGGCCTGAACCTCCTTAAGACTGGATCTGAATTTAGATCACATGTATTAATGCTCTGTCTTGACTTGTCTTCAACCTCCTCAAGACCTTTCCTTAGCATCTATGTTCTTAAGACTCGATCCTAACTTATCTACAATCTTTTCAAGACTCAAGATCTCTCCTGGCCTGAACCTCCTTAAGACTGGATCTGAATTTAGATCACATGTATTAATGCTCTGTCTTGACTTGTCTTCAACCTCCTCAAGACCTTTCCTTAGCATCTATGTTCTTAAGACTCGATCCTAACTTATCTACAATCTTTTCAAGACTCAAGATCTCTCCTGGCCTGAACCTCCTTAAGACTGGATCTGAATTTAGATCACATGTATTAATGCTCTGTCTTGACTTGTCTTCAACCTCCTCAAGACCTTTCCTTAGCTTCAATGTTCTTAAGACTCGATCCTAACTTATCTACAATCTTTTCAAGACTCAAGATCTCTCCTGGCCTGAACCTCCTTAAGACTGGATCTGAATTTAGATCACATGTATTAATGCTCTGTCTTGACTTGTCTTCAACCTCCTGAAGATCTTGAACCACTCTTCAACATTTTCAAGACTTGATCTTGACTTGGCTTTAACCTCCTCAGAACTTGATCTAGACCCATGTTCCCAACATTCAATCCTAATTTGTCAACAATCTTCTGAAGACGTTGACTACATTCGGACTTTTGAAGTTTATTCTGAAGACTCAGAATCTTGCTTTTCTGACCCATGATCTTTTGACTTCCTTAAGAGTAGATCTGACTTAACATAGACTTCAGACTCTGTCTAGACTCATCTTCAACCTCCTCAAGACCTTTCCTTAGCATCTATGTTCTTAAGACTCGATCCTAACTTATCTACAATCTTTTCAAGACTCAAGATCATAACTCAAACCTCTGTATGACTTAGTCTCAAGTCTTGGCCTTCTGACTTGGCTTTGACCTCTTGAAAACTCGATCTTGACTTCCTCAAGATCTTAACTTCCAAAAACTTGATCTAAACTTAGGTTTAAATATTCTTCAGGCAAGTTCTTGACATGGTTTTGTCTTCCTTAAAACTAGATATGGATTCAGCTTCTGTGTTTTTAAGACTCTTGGCTTGTCTTCAACCTCCTGAAGATCTTGAACCACTCTTCAACATTTTCAAGACTTGATCTTGACTTGGCTTTAACCTCCTCAGAACTTGATCTAGACCCATGTTCCCAACATTCAATCCTAATTTGTCAACAATCTTCTGAAGACGTTGACTACATTCGGACTTTTGAAGTTTATTCTGAAGACTCAGAATCTTGCTTTTCTGACCCATGATCTTTGACTTCCTTAAGAGTAGATCTGACTTAACATAGACTTCAGACTCTGTCTAGACTCATCTTCAACCTCCTCAAGACCTTTCCTTAGCTTCAATGTTCTTAAGACTCGATCCTAACTTATCTACAATCTTTTCAAGACTCAAGATCATAACTCAAACCTCTGTATGACTTAGTCTCAAGTCTTGGCCTTCACAGCAGCATCCTGAAAAAAAACTCTACACACCTACTCGGTGGTCTTTTCCCATTTCCTGTAGTGTTTTTTACGCTGATGAAACCACACACCACCACCACCACCACCACCACCACCACAGCCGCCCTATTGTTCTTCTCAATTCCATATTTCTCCAGCTGCTGGACTTCAACATACACATAATCCTATACCTAATCGTATTTTGATGTCAGTGTGAAATTCTGGAACATCTGGAACACCTAAACCTGGTATATGAACAGCTGGAAGATTTTCAGGATGGTGGATCTGAGGGTGATGGAGGTTCTTTCACCGCCATTTAGGATCGAATTATAAAACAGGCGCCAATAAGTGTCTAACCGTGCTGTCCACCATGTCCATCATCATGTCCAGGATCGTGTCCAGGATCATCAGGATTAGCTTAGCATCCGGCTAACAACAGGTGATGTGTTTACCCGTACTGCCATGCTAAGCTAGCAAGCAACACCGCCTGATTTACAGCCATTGAATCTGTCACAAGGTCACTCACGGGCCCATGCGTCAATAAAAGAAAGAAGAATAAACGCCGCCGGTTACCTTTTTTGTCCGTGTAGAAAATAAGAAAATACAATCCACGGATGAGTCTCTCCGGGAGCAGCAGCAGGTCCGTGCGGAAGTGGCGCCTCCGTGGGTGTCACCAAGAACCCCCGCCCCCCCCGCGCCTCCGCCTTGGTCACGCCCATCATGCGCGCCGGTGCGTTCTGATTGGTCACTAGAGTCGGCCACGCCCACGCCGCGTTTC
>NC_060893.1:22532600-22547600 GCF_014805685.1 Silurus meridionalis | reverse complement strand
AACAATATACGTTTAATCCTAGTGTCCCAGATCACTGATACAGTGTCTGTCAAAAAATCAGGAAATATGTCAAATGTTACGGTTTTTAAGACAAATGCATGTTCCTTTGGTTTCTTTGCAAATGTGGTATAATAGGGGATAAAACACATAAGTATTAGACAGTAAATGACTGGAGGAAAGTTCAGTGGACAGATGAGTCCAAATTTAACATATTTATCTCAAACAGATGAACTTGTGTGAGATAGAGAATAGCAGTCAAACATAGAGTTGGAAGCTTAATGGTTTGGGGTTTTTTTGAAGCAAGGAAAGTTGGAGACTTATTCCAGAAAGTGAAAGGAACCAACATGGCAACAATTCCATATTTCAAACCCATGAAATTCCATCTGGACTGCTGGAACCAAATGAGCGGAAGTGTACGTCTGAGCTTCGTAAGTGTTAGAGTGTTTAGAGAAGAAACACTAACATACACTACCATAGTCTACATTACATTACCATATACAAACATACACTAACATACATTAATATTCACGAACATACACTAAAATACACTAACAAACATTAAAATACACTAATATACACTAACATACACTAATATAAACTAACATACAATAAAATACACTAACACACTAACAAACACTAAAATACACTAACACACTAACAAACTCTAAAATACACTAATATACACTAACATACACTAATATGAACTAACATACAATAAAATACACTAACACACTAACAAACACTAAAATACACTAATATACACTAACATACACTAATATAAACTAACATACAATAAAATACACTAACACACTAACAAACACTAAAATACACTAATATACACTAACATACACTAATATAAACTAACATACAATAAAGTACACTAACACACTAACAAACACTAAAATACACTAATATACACTAACATACACTTATATACACCAATAAACAGTAACATACACTACGATAGTCTACATTACATTACCATATACAAACATACACTAACATACATTAATATTCACGAACATACACTAAAATACACTAACAAACATTAAAATACACTAATATACACTAACATACACTAATATGAACTAACATACAATAAAATACACTAATATACACTAACATACACTACAATACACTAAAATACACTAATATAAACCAACATACAATAAAATACACTAACACACTAACAAACACTAAAATACACTAATATACACCAACATACACCAATATAAACCAACATACAATAAAATACACTAACACACTAACAAACACTAAAATACACTAATATACACCAACATACACTAATATAAACCAACATACAATAAAATACACTAATATACACTAACATACACTACAATACACTAAAATACAGTACCATACATACTAATATAAACCAACATACAATAAAATACACTAACACACTAACAAACACTAAAATACACTAATATACACTAACATACACCAATATAAACTAACATACAATAAAATACACTAAGACACTAACAAACACTAAAATACACTAATATACACTAACATACACCAATATAAACTAACATACACTACAATACACTAAAATACACTAACACAATAACAAACACTAAAATACACTAATATACACTAACATACACTAATATACACTAACATACACTTATATACACCAATAAACAGTAACATACATTACAATACACTAAAATACAGTACCATATACAACCATACACTAACACACAAACAAACAATAAAATACTCTAATATGGTGTAAACAGTACCATACATACCAATATAAACTAACATACAATAAAATACACTAACACACCAACAAACACTAAAATACACTAATATACACCAACATACACCAATATAAACCAACATACAATAAAATACACTAACACACTAACAAACACTAAAATACACTAATATACACCAACATACACCAATATAAACCAACATACAATAAAATACACCAACACACTAACAAACACTAAAATACACTAATATACACCAACATACACTAATATAAACCAACATACAATAAAATACACTAACACACCAACAAACACTAAAATACACTAATATACACTAACATACACTAATATAAACCAACATACAATAAAATACACTAACACACTAACAAACACTAAAATACACTAATATACACCAACATACACTAATATAAACTAACATACAATAAAATACACTAAGACACTAACAAACACTAAAATACACTAATATACACTAACATACACTAATATAAACCAACATACAATAAAATACACTAACACAATAACAAACACTAAAATACACTAATATACACTAACATACACTAATATACACTAACATACACTTATATACACCAATAAACAGTAACATACATTACAATACACTAAAATACAGTACCATATACAACCATACACTAACACACAAACAAACAATAAAATACTCTAATATGGTGTAAACAGTACCATACATACTAATATAAACTAACATACACTAAAATACACTAACACACAAACAAACACTAAAATAGACTAATATACACTAACATACACTAAAATACACTAATATACACTAACATACACTAATATACACCAATAAACAGTAACATACACTACAATACACTAAAATACAGTACCATACACTACCATACACTAAAATAAACAAGAAACAAGAAACTTTACAGGATCTCTACGAAAAACAGCTGTTTAAGAAAGCAAACTCTATCTTGACTGACTTCTCTCATCCTTTAGATCTACAGTTTCAGTTTTTACCATCAGGTTCATTGCTCAGACTCCCATTTGCCAAAACAAACAGATTTAAACACTCCTTTGTTCCGTCTGCTGTCTCTCTTCTAAATGCTAGGAGGGTAAGGTAGCTTACAAATTATTTTTTATTTGATCAGAATGTGCATTATATCTATTTTTTTTTTTATTATACTATGTGTATTTGTGTTTGTAAGTTTGTGTGCTCCTATGCTGTAAAACTAATTGCCCCATTGGGGGACAAATAAAGGTATTGAACTTGAACTAAACTACTATGCACTGACATACATGAACATACACTTCCATACACTAGAATACACTAACATACAATAATATACACTAACATACACTACTATACACTAAAATACACAAAGATACACTACTATACACTAAAATACAGTAACATACAGTAACATGCAGTAATATACACTAACATACACTACTATACACTAATATACACTAAAATACACAAAGATACACTACTGTACACTAATATACACTAAAATACACAAAGATACACTACTATACACTAACACACACTACTGTACACGAATATACACTAAAATACACAAAGATACACTACTATACACTAACACACACTACCATACACACGAATATACACTAAAATACACAAAGATACACTACTATACAGTAAAATACACTAACATACACTACTATACACTAATATACAGTAAAATACACAAAGATACACTACTATACACTAATATACAGTAAAATACACTAATATACACCAACATACACTAATATACACTAAAATACACAAAGATACACTACTATATACTAAAATACAGTAACATACAGTAATATACACTAACATAAACTACCATACGCTAATATACACTACATATACTACCATACACTAACACACACTACCATACAATACTATACACTAACACACTGCCATACACAATTTTACACTACCATACACTGCCAAACACTACCATAAACTAGCATACACTACCATACAGTGCCATACAATACCATACACTACTTTACACTAACATACACTACATACATTACCATACACTAACATACAGTACCACACACAACAATACACTACATACACTACCATACACAACCATACACTATATACAATACGATAAAATATGTACACTACTTTACAATAATATACACTACCATAAACAACAATACGCTACATACACTACCATACACTACTTTACACTAACATACACTAACATACACAACCATACACTTCATATACAAACATACACTACCATACACAATCATACACTATATACACTACCATAAACTACATATATTACTTTACACTAAAATACACTACCATACACAACGATACACTACAAAGACTACCATACACTAGATACACTACCATACACTACCATACACTATATACACAACCATACACTATCATACACTACATACATTACTTTACACTAACATACACTACCATACACAACAATACACTACATACACTACCATACACAACCATACACTACAAACACTAAAATACACTACCATACACTAATATACACTAAAATACACAAATATACACTAACATACACTACCATACACACGAATATACTACATACACTACCATACACTATCATACACAACAATAAACTAACCTGAAAAGAGGCATCAGAAGAGCCAAGCCCACATTCAAACTCAACATAGAAGAGCACTTCCACAACTCTGACCCCAGACATATGTGGAAAGGCATCCAGACCATCACGGACTACAAACCTACAGCTTGATCTCAACCAACCAGCAGTGCCTTCCAACCGGACGAACTCAATCACTTTTTTGCTAGTTTTGATTGTGGCATAGGACATTTCACCTCAACCACGGACTCTCCTACTGCTTACAGCCCTCTTTAACTCTCAACAACAGACGTGTATTCAGCGTTTAGCATAGTGGATGCATGCAAGGCAGCTGGCCCTGATGGCATACTGGGACGTGTTCTCAGAGCATGCGCTGGACAACTGGCACAGGTTTTCACTAACATTTTTAACCTGTCACTGGCCCAAGCAACGATTCATACATGCCTGAAGACCACAACCATAATACTATTATACCCATAGTGCCTAAGCACTCAGCTGCCAAATGCCTGAATGACTTTCACCCAGTTGCACTTACCCATAATGCTTTGAAGAGCTTTAAGAAACTGGTCCTGAATCACCTCACCGCGGGCCTACCACCTACACTGGACCCACACCTGTTTGCCTGAACAGGTCAACAGAGGATGCAGTTTCCACAGCTCTTCATTCAGCCCTCACCCACCTGGATAAAAGCAGCACCTACATCAGAATTTTGTTCACTGACTTTAGCTCTGCATTAAATACAGTCCCCCCACTGTACTGATCACTAAGCTCAATGACCTGGGTATCTGCAGCTCCACTTGCAGATGGATTCTGGACATTCTTACCAAAAAGCCTCAATCTGTTAGGTTGGGCAACCAGGTATTCTCAACCCTCATTCTGAACACTGGCATCCCACAGGGCTGTGTTCTGAGCCCACTACTCTACTCCCTGTTCACCCACGACTGTGCTCCTCTGCATAACTCTATCTTTATCAAGTATGCAGATGACACCACCCTAGTCGGCCAGATTCAGCAACAATGACGAATCGGCCGACAGGGAAGAGATCCAAAACCTGACAGCATGGTGTGCCACCAACAACCTGACCGCCAACGCCTCGAAGACTAAAGAGCTCATCGTAGACTTCGGAAATACAACAGCAGGAGACATTTCTCAGTCAACATCAATGGAACTAAGGCAAAGCGAGTCTCCAGCTATAAGTTCCTGGGAGTTCACATCTCTGAGGATCTGTCCTGGCACCAGAACACTTCAGCTCTGGTTAAGAAAGCACAACAACGCCTGTACTTCCTGAGGAGTCTCAAGAAAGCTCATCTGTCCACAGGGATTTTAAGTTTCTACCGCTGCATCATTGAGAGCATCCTGACCAACTCCATCACTGTATGGTACGGCGGCTGTGTGTAAACACAAAGCCCTGCAAAGGGTGGTCAAAACCACCCGATGCATCACTGGCACCCAACTACCTGCCATTAAACACCTTCACCACAGCAGATGTCTGCGCAGAGCTCACAACAATATCAAGGACTCTTTACATTACATTTACCTGTACTTCTCAACGATGTCCACACTTGTCTGCACTGCTAAAGCCTTTATATTTATTTACTGTACATATGTATCACATGCTTTAAATATGCTACGTATTTATCTGCACTATTTGCACGATTGCTACTTTTTGCACTTCTGGTAGATGCCAAACTGCATTTTGTTGCTGTGTACCTGTACTATGCAATGACAATAAAGTTCTATCTATCTATCTATCTATCTATCTATCTATCTATCTATCTATCTATCTAGCTATCTAGCTATCTAGCTATACGCTAACATACACTACCATACACAACCATTCACTTCATACACTACCATACACTACATACAGTACATAACAAACACTACAATACACAACATACACTACTTTACACTAAGATACACTACTTTACACTAACATACACAACCACACACAACAATACACTAGGGTTAGGGTTAGGCCTTGCACCGTTGAGAGCATCCTGACGGGTAGTATCACTTTCTGGTTCAGGAACAGCACCATGCAGGACAGACGAGCCCACCACTATACACTTACATGCATTACCATACACTACTATACACCAACATACACTAACACAGAAAAGTGTCAGCATATTTCTGTCCTCTGATTGGTTGGTTAGAGGGAAACTGTTACAGCCAGGTTTGACTGGCAAAACATGTGTGTAGCTCTGCACACATTATTACATCTGAGTTATAAACTTACTCTTATAAAGAACATCTTATCTATTTTTATCACCACATTATATGTGTAAAGCTGCTTTAAGACAATTTTCATTGTTAAAAGTCCAATCAAAATAAAAAAAAAATGAATTGAATTAAATTGAACTATACACTAACATGAATTACTATACACTACTATACACTAACAAACATCGCCATACACTACTATACACTTACATGCATTGCCATACACTACTATACACTAACATACACTAACACACACTACTCTACACTTACATGCATTACCACACACTACTATAGACTAACAAACACTGCCATACACTACTATACACTAACATGCATTAACACACCACTATACACTAACATACACTAACATACACTAACATACACTAACACACACTACCATACACTTACATGCATTACCATACACTACTATACACTAACATACACTAACACACACACTACTATACACTAACATGCATTAACAAACTACTATACACTAACATACACTAACACACACTACTATACACTAACATGCATTGCCATACACTACAATACACTAACATACACTAACACACACTACTATACACTTACATGCATTACCACACACTACTATACACTAACATACACTAACATATACTACTCTACACTTACATGCATTACCACACTACTATACACTAACATACACTAACACACACTACTATACACTAACATGCATTACCAAACACTACTATACATTAACATACACTAACACACACTACTCTACACTTACATGCGTTACCATACACTACTATACACTAACATGCACTAACACACACTACAATACACTTACATGCGTTACCACACTACTATACACTAACATACACTAACACACACTACTATATACACTAACATGCGTTACCACACACTGCTATACACTAACATACACAAACACACACTACAATACACTTACATGCATTACACACACTACTATACACTAACACACTACTCTACACTTACATGCGTTACCACACACTGCTATACACTAACATACACTAACACACACTACTATACACTAACATGCATTACCAAACACTACTATACATTAACATACACTAACACACACTACTCTACACTTACATGCGTTACCATACACTACTATACACTAACATGCACTAACACACACTACAATACACTTACATGCGTTACCACACACTGCTATACACTAACATACACTAACACACACTATACACTAACATGAATTACTATACACTAACATGCGTTACCACACACTGCTATACACTAACATACACAAACACACACTACAATACACTTACATGCATTACACACACTACTATACACTAACACACTACTCTACACTTACATGCGTTACCACACACTGCTATACACTAACATACACTAACACACACTACTATACACTAACATGCGTTACCACACACTACTATACATTAACATACACTAACACACACTACTCTACACTTACATGCATTACTATACACTACTATACACGAACATGCACTAACACACACTACAATACACTTACATGCGTTACCACACTACTATACACTAACATACACTAACACACACTACTATATACACTAACATGCGTTACCACACTACTATACACTAACATACATAAACACACACTATAATACACTTACATGCGTTACCACACACTACTATACACTAACACACACACTATACACTAACATACACTAACACACACTATAATACACTTACATGCATTACCACACTACTATACACTAACATACACTAACACACACTACTATATACACTTACATGCATTACCATACACTACTATACACTAACATACACTAACACACACTACTATACACTTACATGCATTGCCACACACTACTATGCACTAACATACACTAACACACACTACTATACACTTACATGCGTTACCATACACTACTATACACTAACATACACTAACACACACACTATACACTTACATGCATTGCCATACACTACTATACACTAATGTACACTAACACACACTACTATACACTTACATGCATTGCCATACACTACTATACACACTAACATACACAAACACACACTACATACACTTACATGCATTACCACACACTGCTATACACTAACATACACTAACACACACTACTATACACTAACATGCATTAACAAACTACTATACAGTAACATACACTAACACACACTACTATACACTTACATGCATTGCCATACACTACTATACACTAACATACACTACACACACTACTATACACTTACATGCATTACCATACACTACTATACACTAACATACACTAACACACACACTACTATACACTAACATTCACTAACACACACTACTATACACTTACATGCATTACCATACACTACTATACACTAACATACACAAACACACACTACAATACACTAACATGCACTAACACACACTATATACACTAACATACACAAACACACACTACAATACACTTACATGCATTACCATACACTACTATATACACTAACATACACTAACACACACTACTATACACTTACATGCATTACCATACACTACTATACACTATACACTAACACACACACAATACACTTACATGCATTACCACACACTACTATACACTAACATACACTAACACACACTACTATACACTTACATGCATTACCACACACTACTATACACTAACATACACTAACACACACTACTATACACTTACATGCATTACCATACACTACTATACACTAACATACACAAACAGACACTACAATACACTTACATGCATTACCACACACTACTATACACTAACATACACTAACACACACTACTCTACACTTACATGCATTACCATACACTACTATACACTAACATACACAAACACACACTACAATACACTTACATGCATTACACACACTACTATACACTAACATACACTGACACACACTACTATACACTTACATGCATTACCACACTACTATACACTAACATACACTAACATATACTACTCTACACTTACATGCATTACCACACTAC
The DNA here is from genome assembly GCF_014805685.1 of Silurus meridionalis. NCBI lineage: Eukaryota > Metazoa > Chordata > Actinopteri > Siluriformes > Siluridae > Silurus > Silurus meridionalis. The sequence continues at coordinate 22,537,977 of NC_060893.1, read as the reverse complement.
TATACACTAACATACACTAACACACACTACTATACACTAACACACACTATACACCAACACACACCACTCTACACTTACATACTTTACCACACGCTACTATACACCAATGTACACTAACACACACTACTATACACTAACATACACTGACACACACTACTCTACACTTACATGCTTTACCACACACTACTATACACCAACATGCACTAACACACACTACAATACACTTACATGCATTACCACACACTACTATACACTAACATACACTAACACACACTACTCTACACTTACATGCATTACCATACACTACTATACACTAACATACACAAACACACACTACTATACACTTACATGCATTACACACACTACTATACACTAACATACACTGACACACACTACTCTACACTTACATGCTTTACCACACACTACTATACACTAACATACACTGACACACACTATATACACTTACATGCATTACTATACACTACTATACACTAACATACACTAACACACACTACAATACACTTACATGCATTACCACACACTACTATACACTAACACACTAACACACACTACTCTACACTTACATGCATTATCACACACTACTATACACTAACATACACTAACACACAATACTCTACACTTACATGCGTTACCACACACTACTATACACTAACATACTCTAACACACACTACTCTACACTTACTTGCATTACCACACACTACTATACACTAACATACACTGACACACACCACTCTACACTTACATGCTTTACCACACACTACTATACACTAAAATACACTGACACACACCACTCTACACTTACATGCTTTACCATACACTACTATACACCAACATACACTGACACACACTACTCTACACTTACATGCATTACACACACTACTATACACTAACATACACTAACACACACTACTCTACACTTAAATGCATTACACACACTACTATACACTAACATACACTAACATATACTACTCTACACTTACATGCATTACCATATACTGCTATACACTAACATACACAAACACACACTACTATACACTTACATGCATTACCATATACTGCTATACACTAACATACACTGACACACACTACTCTACACTTACATGCTTTACCACACACTACTATGCACTAACATACACTGACACACTACTATACACTTACATGCGTTACCACACACTACTATGCACTAACATACACTAACACACACTACAATACACTTACATGCTTTACCACACGCTACTATACACTAATATACACTAACACACACTACTATATACACTAACATACACTGACACACACTACTCTACACTTACATGCATTACCACACACACTACTATACACCAACATGCACTAACACACACTACAATACACTTACATGCATTACCACACACTACTATACACTAACATACACTAACACACACACTACTCTACACTTACATGCATTACCACAAACTACCATACACTAACATACACTAACACACTAATATACACAAACACACACTACTATACACTTACATGCATTACCATACACTACTATACACTAAAATACACTGACACACACTACTCTACACTTACATGCTTTACCACACACTACTATACACTAATATACACTAACACACACACTATACACTTACATGCATTACCATACACTACTATACACTAACATACACTAACACACACTACTATATACACTTACATGCATTACACACACACTACTATACACTAACACACTAACACACACTACTCTACACTTACATGCATTATCACACACTACTATACACCAACATACACTAACACACAATACTCTACACTTACATGCATTACACACACACTACTATACACTAACATACTCTAACACACACTACTCTACACTTACTTGCATTACCACACACTACTATACACTAACATACACTGACACACACCACACTACACTTACATGCTTTACCACACACTACTATACACTAAAATACACTGACACACACTACTCTACACTTACATGCTTTACCATACACTACTATACACCAACATACACTGACACACACTACTCTACACTTACATGCATTACCACACACTACTATACACTAACATACACTAACACACACTACTCTACACTTACATGCATTACACACACACTACTATACACTAACATACACTAACATACACTACTATACACTAACATGCACTAACACACACCACTATACACTAACATACACAAACACACACTACAATACACTTACATGTATTACCACACACTACTATACACTAAAATACACTGACACACACTACTCTACACTTACATGCTTTACCACACACTACTATACACTAACATACACAAACACACTACAATACACTTACATGCATTACCATACACTACTACACACTAACATACACTAACACACACTAATATACACTTACATGCATCACCATACACTAACACACTACTATACACCAACATACACTAACACACACACTACAATACACTTACATGCATTACCACACACACTACTATACACTAACATACACTAACACACACTACTATACACTTACATGTATTACCATACACTACTATACACTAACATATACACTAACACACACACTACTATATACACTTACATGCATTGCCATACACTACTATACACTAACATACACTAACACACACTACTATACACTTACATGTATTACCACATTACTATACACTAACATACACTAACACACACTACTATACACTTACATGCATTACCATACACCACTATACACTAACATACACAAACACACACTAATACACTTACATGTATTACCACATTACTATACACTAACATACACTAACACACACTAATATACACTTACATGTATTACCATACACTACTATACACTAACATACACAAACACACACTACAATACGCTTACATGCATTACCACACACTACTATACACTAACATACACTAACACACACTACTATACACTTACATGTATTACTATACACTACTATACACTAACATACACAAACACACACTATAATACACTTACATGCATTACCACACATTACTATACACTAACATACACTAACACACACTACTATACACTTACATGCATTACCATACACTACTATACACTAACATACACAAACACACACTATAATATACACTTACATGTATTACCACACATTACTATACACTAACATACACTAACACACACTACTATACACTTATATGCATTACCATACACTATACACTAACACACTACTATATACACTAACACACACACTACAATACACTTACATGCATTACCACACACATTACTATACACTAACATACACTAACACACACTACTATACACTACTATATACACTAACACACACTATTATATACACTAACATACACTAATATACACTTACATGCATTACACACACTACTATACACTATACACTAACATACACTGACACACACAACACTACACTTACATGCTTTACCACACACTACTATACACTAACATACACTAACACACACTACTATACACTTACATGTATTACCACAAACTACCATACACTAACATACACCACTATACACTAACATACACAAACACACACTACAATACACTTACATGCATTACCACACATTACTATACACTAACATACACTAACACACTACTATACACTTACATGCATTACCACACTACTATACACTAACATACAAACACACACTATAATATACACTTACATGCATTACCACACATTACTATACACTAACATACACTAACACACACTACTATACACTTACATGCATTACCATACACTACTATACACTAACATACACAAACACACACTACAATACACTTACATGCATTACCACACATTACTATACACTAACATACACTAACACACACTAATATACACTTACATGCATTACCACACATTACTATACACTAACATACACTAATATACACTTACATGCATTACCACACACTACTATACACTAACATACACTGACACACACAACACTACACTTACATGCATTACCACACATTACTATACACTACTATACACTAACATACACTAACACACACTACTATACACTTACATGCATTACCACAAACTACCATACACTAACATACACTAACACACTACTCTACACTTACATGCATTACCACAAACCACCATACACTAACATACACTAACACACACTACTCTACACTTACATGCATTACCACACATTACTATACACTAACATGCACTAACACACACTACTATACACTTACATGCATTACCACACATTACTATACACTAACATACACTACTATACACTTACATGCATTACCACACATTACTATACACTAACATGCACTAACACAAACTAATATACACTTACATGCATTAACACACTACTATACACTTACATGCATTACCATATACTGCTATACACTAACATACACTACTACACACTAACATACACTACTATTAACTAACATCCATTACCAAACACTACTATACACTAACACACACTACTATACACTAACATACTCAAACACACTTCTATACACCACAACACACTGCCATACACTAACACACACTACCATACACTTCAATGCACAAACATACACCACTATACACCAACACACACTACAATACATTACCATACACTACAACACACTGCCATACACTACTATACACCAACACACACGACCATACACTACAACACACTGCCATACACTACTTTACACTAACACACACGACCATACACTACAACACACTGCCATACACTACAATACACTACTATACACTAACACACACTTTTATACACTAACACACAATAACAAACACTACAATACATTACCATACACTAACACACACCGCCATACACTAACACACACTACCATACACTACAATACACAAACATACACTACTATACACTAACACACACTACCAATCACTACAACACATTGCCATACACTACAATACACTACCATACACTAACACACACTTTCATACATTAACACACACTACCATACACTACAACACACTGACATACACTACCATACACTAACACACACAACCATACACTACAACACACTGCCATACACTACAACACACTGCCATACACTACAATACACTGCCATACACTAACATACACTACTATACACTAACACACTACCATACACTAACGCACACTACCATACACTACAACACACTGTCATACAATACAACACATTTCCATACACTAACACACACCACTATACACTAACACACTACCATACACTACAATACACTAACATACACCACTATACACTAACACACACTACAATACACTACAATACACGAACATACACTACTATACACTAACACACACTACCATACACTACAAT
>NC_060893.1:22507600-22527600 GCF_014805685.1 Silurus meridionalis | reverse complement strand
CATAACCCAGATGCAGATGTGAAAGGCCTCTTTGATACCAAATCCGAGACGAGATTGTGCCTCGGAATTCTGATCAATAAAGTCTCTTGTACAATAAAATTTGATTTCTTAGCTCTTATACAGATAATATTAATGTTCCTCTGTGTGTTCAATGAGACAGATATCAAAGCTATAAAGATGTACTCGAACAGGCCAGTGTGTGATCTGTAAACGTCTTTTATCTGGTGTACTGTCATGTCAAGTGGCTTTATTGTCATTTTAACCAATACACACTGAGATGAAACAACGTTCCTCCAGGACTAAGGTGCTACATGAAACAACATATATAGACAGACCCAGTGCACATGAGATTGTCTATCTAAAACAATTACACTGTACATTTGGTAATGATTTAGCAGCAGTTACTTGTGCAACAAAATTGTACTTAAAGGTGGTTGTGTATTAATGTATGCATGTATTAATGCCAGTGTACTGGATCTGATATATTAAGCCATGTACAGAAAGTACAGTATTGACATTATAGTATAGACATTACGTCATTAATATTGCAATTTCAATATGCATTACTTAAATACTGATTCCTACACTGACATTACAGTGCTGATTGTTGTTTTATTAATCTGTATTATTACAGGACATATGTAAACTTTGCAGTACTGACATTTCTGACATATTTCTTTCCTGCATTATCAGCCATTCTAACAAACTGCCAATGTTACAAAAATAAAAAGATTTCACAATAACTTTCCACTACTGACATTACAGTACAGATATTACATTACTGACACTACTGGCATTACAGTAAATATTTTACACTACTGAAATTTCTGACATTACACTACTGACATTACAGTGAAGATTTTACACTACTGACATTACAGTGCTAATTTTATACTACTAACATTACTGACATTACACTACTGACATTACAGTGAAGATTTTACACTACCCACATTACAGTGCTGATTTTACACTACTGACATTACAGTGCTAATTTTATACTACTAACATTACTGACATTACAGTGAAGATTTTACACTACACACATTACAGTGCTGATTTTACACTACTGACATTACAGAGAAGATTTTACACTACTGACATTACTGACATTACACTACTGACATTACAGTGAAGATTTTACACTACTGACATTACTGACATTACACTACTGACATTACAGTAAAGATTTTACACTACTGACATTTCTGACATTACACTACTGACATTACAGTGAAGATTTTACACTACTGACATTACTGACATTACACTACTGGCATTACAGTAAAGATTTTACACTACTGACATTACTGACATTACACTACTGACATTACAGTAAAGATTTTACACTACTGACATTTCTGACATTACACTACTGACATAACTGCATATCTTACACTACTGACATTACAGTACAGACATTATATTACTAACACTACTGACATTACAGTGCAGATTTTACACTACTGACATTGCAGTGCAGACATTTTACTACTGTAATTACACTACTGACATTTATTGCAGATATTACACTACTGATAGAACCATAATGTAATTACACTACTGACATTACAGTACTGATATTACACAACTGACATTACAGTATTGTAATTACTCTACTAACTTTACAGTACAGACATTGTACTACTCACACTACTGACATTACAGTGCAGACATTACACTACTGACATTACTGACATTACTGACACCACAGTACTGCCATTGCAGTGCAGATTTTACACTACTGACATTGCAGTGCAGAAATTTCAAAACTGATACTACAGTGCAAACATTGACATTACACTACAAAACCATACAGTATTAACATTAACAACTGTGTGACTGATCTTTAGAACCCGGACTCAACACACACTCGTACTCACTTCGCACACCCATGACTTCAGTACCACTCACATTACATCATCTCATTACCATAAACTTTTTAAATGCTTACTTTGCATATCTTTTCTGAACTGTTGCTATATTGCTCGTTTGCACAAGATTTTTGTTTACATTTTGTACTGTTTAATTTTGTTAACTTTGACTTGTCAAAACAGGTTTACTGGCGGAGCTATTTTGTGTTTTGTGTGTTGTCTTGCACTGTCTTGTGTTGTCTTTGCACTGTTTGCACCAGGTTGCACTTTATGTGGTGAGGACACTGACTAGTCCTTAGCCCTGTGTTTTCTGTTTCTGTGATTATTGTTATATGTAGCATTAGGGTTCTGGAGGAACGTTGTTTCATTTCACTGTGTACTGCGTCAGCTATAAATGGTTGAAATGACAATAAAAGCTTCTTGACTTTTGACTTGACTTGACATTACTCTACCAACATTACACTACTGACATTACTATACTGATATTGCAGTGCAAACATTACACTACTGACGTTACTATACTGATATTGCAGTGCAAACATTACACTAATGACGTTACAGTACTGTAATTACACTTTTGACATTTAATGCAGACATTATGCAACTGACATTAGCATACTGTAATAACACTACTGACATTACAGTACTGTAGTTAAACTACTGACATTTAATGCAGACATTACATTACTGACATTACCATACTGTAATTACACTACTGACATTACCATACTGCAATTACACTGCTGAATTTACAATGCAGACTTGATACTACTGACATTACAGCACTGACACTACAATACATACATTGCACTACAGATTTTACACGACTGACATTACTGTACAGACATTAAACTACTGAATTTACAGCATAGACATTACACTATTGATATTACAATGCAGACATTACACTGTTGACATTACAGTACAACCACAGGAACATTTGACACTGTTATACTGCTGTGTATAATTTAGGATACATGCATTACATTTAGCACAGTTCCCTGCTGCATAATTCTTGTGTTTTGCAGCAGGGAATTTCCTTAGGTTAAAGCTTCTTCTTCCGCTTCCTCTCTGTCAGGTGAAAATGTAAATAGCGGTAGTTATAGAGACAACTTGCTCTGCCTTTTTTTCAGCTGAAAGTGCATACATCGTATATAGAAGGAAAACAATTCTATCATTACAATGTAGACATTATGTAAGAATGAACAGACATTATATATCTACCTACCTACCTACTTACCTACCTACCTACCTACATATAGTTTGGACATCTGACCATTACATTTGTATGTGCTGTTTTTACATTTAGTCCCCAAAACTCTACTCTTTTTGGAAGATGTTCCACTAGATTTTAAAGTGTGTTTTTTATTGTGGACATTAATTTAGCCCAGAAATCTAATACAGCTTTTGGTGTAACTTGTAGCTCAGTGCATAAGAAGTTGCTCTGGACAAGGGCGTCTATCCAATGCTATCAATTGAAATGTTGTCTGCTTTTAGCTTTGTGAAAGATGTTGTCTCTCAACCCAACCAAATGTTTATCCTATATAAAGCTTTAACTACAGTGAGGAAAATAAGTATTTGAACACCCTGCTATTTTGCAAGTTCTCCCACTTAGAAATCATGGAGGGGTCTGAAATTGTCATCGTAGGTGCATGTCCACTGTGAGAGACATAATCTAAAAAAAAAAAATCCAGAAATCACAATATATGATTTTTAAACTATTTATTTGTATGAAACAGCTGCAAATAAGTATTTGAACACCTGAGAATGTCAATGTTAATATTTGGTACAGTAGCCTTTGTTTGCAATTACAGAGGTCAAATGTTTCCTGTAGTTTTTCACTAGGTTTGCACACACTGCAGGAGGGATTTTGGCCCACTCCTCCACACAGATCTTCTCTAGATCAGTCAGGTTTCTGGCCTGTCGCTGAGAAACACGGAGTTTGAGCTCCTCCAAAGATTCTCTATTGGGTTTAGGTCTGAGACTGGCTAGGCCATGCCAGAACCTTGATATGCTTCTTACAGAGCCACTCCTTGGTTATCCTGGCTGTGTGCTTGGTCATTGTCATGTTGGAAGACCCAGCCTCGACCCATCTTCAATGCTCTAACTGAGGGAAGGAGGTTGTTCTCAAAATCTCGCAATACATGGCCCCGGTCATCCTCTCCTTAATACAGTGCAGTCGCCTGTCCCATGTGCAGAAAAACACCCCAAAGATGATGCTACCACCCCATGCTTCACAGTAGGGATGGTGTTCTTGGGATGGTACTCATCATTCTTCTTCCTCCAAACACGTTTAGTGGAATTATGACCCAAAAGTTCTATTTTGGTCTCATCTGACCACATGACTTTCTCCCATGACTCCTCTGGATCATCCAAATGATGATTGGCAAATTTAAGACGTGCCTGGACATGTGCTGGTTTAAGCAGGGGAACCTTCCGTGCCATGCATGATTTCAAACCATGACATCTTAGTGTATTACCAACAGTAACCTTGGAAACGGTGGTCCCAGCTCTTTTCAGGTCATTGACCAGCTCCTCCCGTGTAGTTCTGGGCTGATTTCTCACCTTCCTTAGGATCATTGAGACCCCACGAGGTGAGATCTTGCATGGAGCCCCAGTCCGAGGGAGATTGACAGTCATGTTTAGCTTCTTCCGTTTTCTAACGATTGCCCAACAGTGGACCTTTTTTCACCAAGCTGCTTCGCAATTTCCCCGTAGCTCTTTCCAGCCTTGTGGAGGTGTACAATTTTGTCTCTAGTGTCTTTGGACAGCTCTTTGGTCTTGGCCATGTTAGTAGTTGGATTCTTACTGATTGTATGGGGTGGACAGGTGTCTTTATGCAGCTAATGACCTCAAACAGGTGCATCTAATTGAGGATAATAAATGTAGTGGAGGTGGACATTTTAAAGGCAGACTAACAGGTCTTTGAGGGTCAGAATTCTAGCTGATAGATAAGGTGTTCAAATACTTATTTGCAGCTGTATCATACAAATAATTAGTTTAAAAATCATATATTGTGATTTCTGAATTTCTTTTTTTTAGATTATGTCTCTCACAGTGGACATGCACCTACGATGACAATTTCAGACCCCTCCATGATTTCTAAGTGGGAGAACTTGCAAAATAGCAGGGTGTGTTCAAATACTTATTTTCCTCACTGTATATCTTTAAATTACTTAACATATGTGCACACTTGGCTATCACACTCATGTAATTGCTGAAGATCTTATTGAAGATAATTCCTCATTTGTTTTTATAGTAACCTCCACTCTTCTGGGAAAGCTTCCCACTAGATTTTTAGGTGGCTGTGGGAAATTTGGAATTATTTTGGTTGCAAGAGCATATAAAACTGATGTCATGTGAAGAGGTCTGGGGTTCATGTGGTGTCCCAGTAGTGAAGTTGAGGAGATCAAGGCACTGTGCAGTATGGTCGTAATATAATTATTTCATTCCAACTTTCACATCAACAAACATGTCTTCATTTAGATGGATTTGTGTGCAGGAGCTTCGTCATGCTGTAACTTTGTTTGGGTTTCTTACTTCCAGTGAAAGGAAAATGTAACAATTTAGCATACAATGATATTTTATAGAATTGTTTGTTTTAGACTTTGTGGCAACTGTTTGGACAAGAACCAGATATGCAGTGGTGGAGAGAAAGAAATGAAATGTAATTCGTTGCTGTACTTAAGTAGCTTTTTTTGCATATCTGTTTTACTTTCACTTCACTACATTTCAAAGTTAGATATCTTTTTACTCAACTACATTCTGTGAAATCAGTCATTCCTTTTTTTTATAAATGAGCGGATAAAAACTGGTGAAACACACAGCAAACCGCCAATCAGGTTTGAGAGCACATTGTTTTGAACTTCTTTTTGATTGCCGCTTGGCATATCTAATTATCACCAACATACAGTTCAGCCTCAGTTCAACAGAAAGCAGAACATTTTAAGAGGAATAGATGAATCTCCTGACACTACTTGCCACAACATCATGAAAAACTTAAAATAAAAATCAATCAGTGACTCATTTGTATCATTCTATTAAAATATTGGTGCTTCAGGTCACATTAGAGTCTTTTCACATAAACTGAGTTGAAGAGTCTTGTGACAAAAAAATTATAATAGGAACATTATAGCCGTAATAAATCATAGTATTTTGAATACTTAAGTACATGTAAAGGCAAATACTTTTGCACTTTTACTCAAGTGAAAGTTTAAAAGGAGCATTTTTACTTTTACTGGAGTCACATTTTATGGAGTGAATCTCTAATTTTTATCAAGTACATGCTTTGTGACTGTAAAAAGTCAAGGGTGCATACTTTTGTTTTGTGGATTAGCTGTAATAATTGGTTCTTGGCTCCTTAATAACTGCTTTGAAAGGAACTGTTTCCAAGCTGCGTCATTTGGTATTTTTCATCCTACTGTTGAAATGCTATGCTAGCAAGCATCAGACTAGCATTAGTCACTTTTTAGCTTTTCTGTTGATCTCTCTTTTAACTTTACTGTAATATAGTAGGGATTTAACAATGACATAGTCACATTTACACACACACACACACACACACACACACACAGTGTCTACCTATCAGCAGGGATTTGTCTCTGTTTGTACTCATGGCTCAGATTATCAGAGCAATCCTCTTCAGTCACTACCTCTATTTACATTCGCACCTGACAGAGAGGAAGCAAAAGGAGACGGTTCGACCCGAGGAAATTCCCTGCTGCAAATTCAGCTTTGTTTTGTTCTTGTTTTTTTTTCTCTCTCTATAGGTAATGCAGTTACACACTTGGATGATGGATCACTGTGAACTACAACCTTTTTCATTTCCATAATGCATATTTTCATATGCAATACCTGCAGTGTGATATCTGGACTTTTCAGTTTTGTGTTTTTAGGTGTAATGTTTGCACTTCCTTATATCTTCACTGTACCAAACTTATGTAAAGTCTGTATCCTAACATTTATTTCCATATTTTTAAGTGTTGTAGTTCTATGTTTTGGCGGAACGTTGTCTCGTTTTTACTGTGTTCCACTTTGTATAGTAGAAGTACTGTTTTACTTCTTCCTGCCATAAGCATATAAGCATTTTCTGTTTATACATCTTTTCTCTCATATATATCTCATATATATCTTTATATATTCTTATATTTTATATAGTTTTTATACTTTATTTATCTGCCTTCTTTTTCTGCCTTCGTTTTATTTTTCTCCCCATCCTATTCCCTCATGCCGTACTGTCGTAAAAAGCATTTCACTGCATGTCGTACCCTGTTTGTATGTGTATGTGACAAATAAAATTTGATTTGATTTGATGAGAAATGACAATAAAAGCCTCTTGACTTCACTTGACTTGACTAATGTGTTTTTTATTATATCAGTGGTGGGCAGTGCATTTTACACCTAGGCTTTCAGTGGTGTCCAGTGCTGTTACAGCAACAGCTTCAAGCAGCATAGAGTTTATGGTTAAACAAAGCCTGTAGTGCTCACAGTATTATCCTTACTATAATATGCGATGTGACAGCTGAAATATGATTGGATAGAAACTCTAACAGAAACTTACAATCATTAATGCAGCAGCAACAGCACGCCTAAGTATATGTATACATGATAGATAGATAGATGGATAGATGGATAGATGGATAGATAGATTTATGGTTCTAGAGGGTTTTGGTGAACTTTTCCCCAACGTGTTAACTTACGGTTGTTGCAACGGTGTGGCTGGTTGTTTACATCCCAGAGCTCCCTCATGGCTGTGATACTTACTAGCGCGCCCTTTTCGTTATAATGTCATCATTAGTCTTGCTGAAGTCCCTACTTTCCCCATGAACATACTGCACCGTGTCTCCTTTCCTGTTTCCCTCTCATCTTCTCTCTCTAACTCTCTCCATTGATCCTGTATTCTACTTGCATGATTCATCTTGACGTCCTCTTCAACTGAAGACCACTCCCTGCAGCTGAGCATGTTCTCCGCATAATCTATGTGGTTACTCAGAAGGGTTAAATAAAATTAAAAATAAAGATGGATTTGGAATGTTATTCATACAACCAACGATTTTGAATTACAGTTACCATGAAAACTTTTGCACTGTCCATCAGCGAACAGTTGATAACCTCAAAAATGATGGAACTATAATGAATAAATATCTGAATGTCTCCGAAATCAGGGTGGATTCCCTTTTGAGTCTGGTTCCTCTCAAGGTTTCTTCCTTATACTGTCTGAGGGAGTTTTTTTCTTCAGCACTATCATGTCTGACTCACTCATTAGGGATAAACTTAATAATGTATATTTTTAATCAGTTTATTTCTGTAAAGCCGCTTTGGGACAATGTCACATTTTTAAAAAGTGCTATGCAAATAAGATTGGATATACATGAATCTATCTATCTATCTATCTGTCTGTCTGTCTGTCTGTCTGTCTGTCTGTCTGTCCATCCGTCCGTCCGTCCGTCCGTCCGTCCGTCCATCCATCCCAATATTTAATATTCATCAAACAAAATAATTAAACCTGAAACACAGTAGGATCAATGGTGTTTATTTCTTTGTTCAGGTTACTGAAACCTTGGAAACGACCATTACTCCAAAGCACTTATGGATGAAGTAATCACAATTCAACTCCATCATCATACAAAGGGAAAAAGGTAAAAAAAAAAAAAAAAGATTGACGATACACAGTGACCACAGTGAGGTGGAGTCGAGGAAGTTTCAAAAATCATCGATTTTGGCATAACTGTAGCAACGGCAATTGCAGCACAGCGGGGATGGCGATAGAGGACGGCGACGGAGGACGGGATCACGGCATAGCGTCTGCCAGTCAGACACACGGCTCAGACTCCTAATCCTCACCACCACACAGGATTAGCAGGGTTTTACGGTAATCTCCTGACGTGTCTCCCTAAAAAACACAAAATTATTATTATTAATATCATGTTCATAATTCTTATGCATATGCATACTGTATGGACAAAACTTTGTATACACCTTACCATATGTATTAGTATTAGTCCCCATTTGCTTTTATAATAACTCCACTCTTCTGGGAAGATGTTCTACAAGGTTTTGTGGAGATTCATTCAGCCTCAAAGGTGTTAGTGAAGTCAGGTACTGATGTGGGTGAGGTGAGGAGGCCTGGGGTGCAGTCAGTGTTCACATTCATTCCAAAGGTGTTCTATAGGGTTTTAGCTCTATAGCAGGAGATCTTCTAGATCCAACCCATGTAAAGCAGATCTTCTTGAAGCTGGCTTTGTGAACTTTGTGTCATGTTGGAACAGGTTTCGGTCTCCTAGTTCAAATTACATGATTGTTTGACTCCATCTTTGTTTGCCTCAATATTTGGGGTAACAGTTTGAGAAAATAAGGTGTCCCAATACTTTTGCAGAATGTTCAGTAAGAAATGTACCACAACATTTTCAGCTCACCCTGGAGAAAATTAGTTTTCCAAAATTCTTAACATAGATTTTATTTCATTTGAAGTAAGCTTCTTTGACCTTAGAAATATTTCTAAGCTAAGAAACATGTTATATATCTATATCTAGATGTTATACATCTATATCCGATGCAGAGAAGCTCGTCCATGTGTTCATGACCTCCAGAATAGACTTTTGTAATGCATTACTAGGTGGATGTCCTGCATCTTAAATAAACAGGCTCAAGTTAGTTCAGAATGCGGCAGCCAGAGTTCTCACAAGGTCGAGGAAATATGATCATATAACCCCAATCGTATCGTCCCTACACTGGCTACCTGTTAAGTTTTGAATCGACTACAAACTACTGCTTCTTACTTATAAAACACTAAATGGTTTAGCTCCCATGTATCTTTCCAGTCTTTTAACACACTACAACCCGTCACGCTCCTCTGGACTTCTAGTAGTTCCTAGATTAGCAAAGTTCACTAAAGGCGGTAGATCATTCCCACATTTAGCTCCTAAACTCTGGAATAGTCTTCCTGACAGTGTTCGGGGGTTCAGACACACTCTCCCAGTTTAAGTGCAAATTAAAAACTTATCTTTTTAGCAAAGCCTACACATAACATACGTCACATATCATACCCTTGTGCTCCAGTACATTTAATCACATGCACATTATCAACTTGTGCTGTTAATATCATGAACAGCAGCTATGCTAATTTCTCTCCACTGCTTCTCTTTCTCTCCCCATCCCTGGGGGCATCCTGAGGTTTGGCCAGCTCCAGTCACGTCCCACCTCATGAAGATTATGGACCTTTAAAGAAATAGATGCGGAACTCAAAAAACTTTCCGTACCACCCAGAGACATACCAGTGCCAGCTGGATCCCACTTCATGTGTGGAGTTTTGACATTGGACCTCCTGTAGTGTTTCAAGGCTTTGGCATGGAGAAGCTGGTGTTGGATCTGTGATGATCGGAAATGTTGAGATATTTTATAAGTTGCTCAGTAGCTCCTTGTTTTATAACCATAATGACTGTATAAGACTGTAGAAAGAATATTACTTATAATCTTACATTCCAGTGCTCATGTTAGTTCTCACTCTCCAGTGTTCTGTATTGTTTAAAGATTTATATTCACACTCTTGATGTCACCCAAATGAGGATGGGTTCCCCTTTTGAGTCTGGTTCCTCTCAAGGTTTCTTCCTCATCTAAGGGAGTTTTTCCTTGCCACAGTCATCACGGCTGCTCATCAGGGATAAATGCACACCATTCACCTTAACTGTTGACTTCTGCTTTGAGACAATGTCTTTTGTGAAAAGCGCTATAGAAATAAACTTGACTTGACTTGACATGATAAATATTCATGTACAAATTTTTTTAGCTAAACTAAATGTAAAGAAATAAATCACCAAATAAATCTTTAGACTAAAAGGAAATATTGTGTACATGTGGATTTTTAAGGAACAAATAAAAAAAAAAACGTCTCCAGGTTATGCATTGAACCCTGTTTCCCTGAGGGAACGAGACGCTACGTCAACAACATTTTGAGAACGCTTCCACGTTGTCCACGCTCTGAATCACGTGTAATCCGTCTAATTAAAAGCACGGCATCACCGGTGGGGTGACGTCCTGACCAGGAAGCTATAAAACACGCATGGACTGAAGCCTCTGCTAGCTTCTGTAAGAAGAAGTAAGCGCTGCAGGTGTCGGCAGTGTGGCACAGAGACGTAGCGTCTCGTTTCCTCACGAAACCAGGGTTACATACATAACCTGGAGACGTTACCTTTCAAGAACTTGAGCTGCATCAACAAGGCTTTGGGAACGAGAGTCCAATGCTGCCAGACTGACCAGTCCCTGCTTAGTGTGTGAGGGCACAGCTAGGTTGAAGGATAGAGGAGCAATGAGTGGCACTGATGTCAAGGTTATAAAACCTGACGAAGGCCTGAAACCTTGGAAGACTTAGAGGCGGCCCCACTTCGGGTCGAATGAGCTCTGACCATGAAGGGAGCGGGGTGACCTGAGGACTCGTAGGAGGATGCAATAGCTTTCGATAATCCACCTGCTAAGCATCTGCTTGTTCGC
Organism: Silurus meridionalis; assembly: GCF_014805685.1. Lineage (NCBI taxonomy): Eukaryota > Metazoa > Chordata > Actinopteri > Siluriformes > Siluridae > Silurus > Silurus meridionalis. The sequence goes on along the minus strand of NC_060893.1, from coordinate 22,516,240 downwards.
AGGGAGGCCTCTCCTAATAAGAGACCCGTAGCAGATAAACAGTTGTTCCGACTTCCTCCACGGACTCGTCCTGTGGATGTAAATGTCCGGTCTCTCGCACTGGGCACAGCCGGTTCAGCTTTTCCTGGAGGAGGAGGATAGAATGCCTGGATCCTGACAGGTCGTGGGACGACTGAGGGCACCTTATAAATGTAACCTATTCTACTGTATAGAAAGGCACTGGCCATGCCTGGAGTGAACTCCAGAAAAGAGGGGGCCACAGAAAGGGACTAAAGATCTCCTACTATATTAAGAGAGAAAATGACCAGGAGAAACAAAGTCTTAACTGTGAGGATCCTCCAGTTAAGAAGGGGTGCTCAGATAAAGCCTCCATCACGATGGTCAAGTCGCACACAGGCACTGTAGGTTGCTCCAGGGGCCTCAGCCTCCGAGTGCTGCAGAGAAAACGTATCAAGAGCGGGTCTCTGCCCAATGATTGCCCCGCCAAGTGGGCACGTTACGGCAAAATTGGGGATGTGTAAACTTTGAGGGTGGATAGAGCCAACCCTCTGATGAACTGTTCCTGAAAGAATTACAGCACTGAACCAACCAGGCAGTTAACTGGATCCAATTGGTGCTGATTGCAACATAAACTGAACTGGTACCATCTAGCTGCATACGACCTCCTCGTGGAGGGAGCTCTGGATTGGAGAATGGTCTCTACCACCGCAGTGGAGCGACCAGACTTTCTGAGCTGTGCCTGCTCAGTGGCCACAGCTACCCTCCACAACTCTGGGCAGGGGTGAATTATTGCACCCCCTGCCTGAGATAGAAGATTCTTTCTAAGAAAAATCTCCCGGGGAGAGTGTTCGAGAAAGGCTACCAGGTCCACAAACCATGGTCTGCCGGCCATCGCGGTGCCACCAGTAGGAGACAGACTCCATCCTGGCGAACTCTCTCCCAGAAGCAGCACAACAGGGGAAAAAGCATACAGGTGTAGCCTCGGCCACGCCTGAGCCAAGACATCCATCCCCAGGGTCTTGAGTCACAAACAGGTCTACCTGTGCCCTGCCAAATCTCTCCCAGATCTGCTCCACCACTTGAGGGTGGAGCTACATTCGGCCCTTGTCTTGAAAGGGAGTCTGCTGCTTCGTTTATCCATTGAGCAGACCCCCCTGGTGGTTGATGTAAGAGACCACCAAGGTGTTAATGACCTTGTGTGGAGCAACCACTCATGACCGCTCCCTACCCCATGAGGGACGTGTCTGTCATAAGCAATAAGTGACGACCGGGAAATCCCAACACGGGGCCTTGAGATTGCCCCTCCGAAAGAATCCTTACGTCCTGAACCACCACTGAAGGGGTCTCATGTGCAGGAGGCCAAGTTGAACCACATTGGACGCTGCTTCCATTAGCATCAGCAGTCTCTGGAACTGCTTGACAGTGAGTGACTGTCCTTCTCTGATCCTCCAGGCAGCCGTAAGAATGTAGGCACCACTCTGAGAGTGCCCACCGGGAGCGGAACGTACGCAGAGACATGCGAGCGCAATGAGCACAGTCGGCTCCCTCGAGAACTGACTTAACATGCTCCGCTCTCAGACAAGCCACACACAGGCTGTGTGCACCCTCGGAACCATAATATAGCAGGGGCAGGGAGGAACACACAGCCGAAAAGTGTGCTTGGTCTTTTTGGTTGCTTTCCTATTTTGACACATAATATATACATACACATAGAGCGCTTTATGAACAAACAGAAGCTGGTGCTGGCTTTACTTCATGCGCATTTTATAGCTTCCTGGTCGTGACGTCACCCCGCCAGTGACGCCGCGTTTTCCATTGGACAGATTATACACGTGATTCAGAGCATGGACAATGCGGTAGCATTTCCAAAGTATTGTTGACGCAGCTTTAGTTCCTGAAAGGAAACAAAAGAAAATGTGTGAAGTCTATGAAGGTTAAGGAAGGTTCATTTCCAGTCAACCAGACAATTGTAAAACCTATAGTATCACTAATTGAGAGTTGTTTGATGTTAGAAAAACATATATAATTATGTTCTCTGTATTCTAAGTGGAGATGTACAATGTACAATGCAGACTATATTTGTGGCTGAACGTTTTGGGACACCTGACTTTTCCAGCCATATGTGATTCTTCCTTAAACTGTTCCCACAAAGTTGGAGGCACACAACTGTATAGGACACCTTTGGATTTTCACTTTATTTGAACTAGGAGACCCAAACCTGTTCCAGCATTATAATGCCCCTGTGCACAAAGCCAGCTCCATATAGCTATGCATTACATGGGTTGGATATGGTAAAATATCTCCTGCTATAGAGCTCTGACCCTATTGAACATTTCTGGAATGGCTCAATTTTTGTCACTACCTGACATTTCAAACACCATTGCGGCTGAAAGAATCTCCACAAATCTCCACATAATCTAGTGGACCATCTTCCCAGAAGAATTAAGGTCATTACGAAAGTGAATGTGGACTCAATGTGGAATGGGATGTTCAAAAAGAAGCACCATCTTATACCAGGTGTCCACAAACCTTGGTCTATAAAGTGTATGGGTTTCTAACAAAAAGACAGACATTCCTTAATTATAAAAGATAGATCCAAACTGAACTGTGATTTCTTTTCCTTGCATTATATTAGTGCTAGACTTTAACTTTAGAAGTAGACTTTACTTCTGCATGTCATTTAAATTTCCTACTGCTAACTACAAAACATTCTGCACAACCAGCCCCTCTGCCAACTGACCACGTATCTCTGTGTGTGTCGTGTTTCTTTTTCTTTTAAAGATCTCACTGATATCCACTCGCCTACTCATCTGAGAATCTAATTAGTTGTGGCTCTCTTCGTCCGGATGCTATTTTGACCTTTTTGACCTCTGTCTGTTTAAAAAAAAACCCATGAGTTATTATTTATCTTCAAAGGGAGTTTTGACGCTGGAGCTGGTATAGACCTGTTAGAGCGCACTTCCTGTCTCGGTAGCGCTGCACCAATCGTTGGTGCATGCTGAGGAAGTTGAGCACACTGGGGAAATTCCTAAACAGCTGAGTTGAACACACACACCACAGAAACCTGCTGTGCTCTCCACACCCTCCACCCCCCATCCTCCTCCCGCTTCAACCCCAAAAAGGATGTTCAACGTTCACATGTATAGAACAGGACGTCTTGCACACAACCCCTTCATTCATACACATACACATACATACGTACACTGAGACGATGCTAATGAACAGGGACACTTACAACCATGGTTTCTACCTGGATGAACTCGTGCAGTGAGGCATCGTGGGTGTCCTTGAACTCTTTCCGGATGTTGAAGAGGTCGATTTCGGAGCGCGACACCATGATCCGGATCAGGGCTCGGTCGTCAGTGCCCAGGCCCTGCACCGAAAAAAAACACGTCGATTTTAATCTGAATCGAAAAGAACACGTTGTGGTCGAAGGCTTGTTTACAACATGTTGTGTTAATACCAAAAAGCACACACACAGACACACATAGCGTGACCTTTAGTGGCGAGAGATAGAACATCCTGTGTAGCCCTAAGAGCGAGTAAAAATATTCAGTACCAGCTAAAACGTCTGCGAGCGCGTGTATTAATATCGCAGTGCCGTGCATCGGGTGGCCAATTCGCCACTGTCAAGAGATCTCCTGTCATAATTACTTTGAGGCAGATTGAAATCTGAATGCTGTATTAGATGTAATATACAAATCAACTTATAATATCCAATCAGGGTCCGATGACGTGGCATAAGTTTCTGTTTTAATGTAATGTTCTGCACTGTATTGTATATTGGGTTATTATTATTTCCACTTTCTGATACAAAAGTATACTGTTGTATGTCTTCGGATGCTGGAGCATGACATTTTCCCCATTTACTTGAACTAGGAATTCCAGTATGACAATGCGAACCCTCTGCACAAAGCTATATCTGTTTTACATGGATTGGGGTGGAAGAGCTCCTGCTATAGAGCGCCAACCCTATTGAGAAATGAATGTGAACATTAACTGCACCCCAGGCCTCCTCACCTCACCTACATCAGTACCTGACTTTACAAACACCCTTGTGGCTCAATGAATCTAAACAAATCCCCACAAAATCTAGTGGGACATCTGCCCAGAAGAGTGGAGTTTTGTATAACAGCAAATAGGGCCTAAATGAGGTGAAAAAACCTAGCTTCAGGTACTCACAATGCTTTGTCTCTATATGATGTAATGTGTGTGAATGGTATTGGCTATCTGGTAACGAGTAAGGAGGGGGTTTTGATTACAACAGAACAGAATGCATGGGAAAGATTTTGTTTATGATGTAATGCAGGGATTCACAAACTTATTGGGTCAAACAATGATCGCTCTCCATACCAACCTGTTCTTTATATCGCCTCTTTCAAACCAGCTACCTGCATGTCTTCCCTCTCCACATACTTAAACCTCCTCCTTGGCTTTCCTATTGTCCTCCTTCTTGGCGGCACTATCCTCAGCATTCTTCTACCAATATACCCCATGTCCCTCCTCTGCACATGTCCAAACCATCTCAATCACATCTCCCTTATCTTGTCTTCACAACAGCCTAAATGTGCAGTCCTTCTAATAAACTCATTTTTAATCCTGTCCATCCTCTCCACAATATTATCCACAAAAACATCATAGTCCACGGAGACTCCTGTCTGACCTAGTCCATCAACGTGTCCATCACCACTGCAAACAGGAACGGGCTCAGAACCGATCCTTGATGCAGTCCCACCTCCACCTTGAACCAGTCTGTCGTTCCTACTGCACACTTCACTGCTGTCACACTGTCCTCATACATGTCCTGCACCACCCTCACAAACTTCTCTGAAACCACTGACTTCCTCATACAATACCACAACTCCTCTCTCGACAACCTGTCTTACGCTTTTCCTCATTTATCAGCTGCTCAAAATACTCCCTCCATCTTCTTAACACACTCTCCTCACTAGTAATGATTATTGCAAACAATGCTTTGCAATTTGAATGTTTTACCATTTTATGTAACATTTTGAAAGTGAGCATAAAATACGATAAAGCATCACTTGTGTTAGCATAGCAGTCTAACGGGAAGAGTAAACTTTTTGCACACCTTAAAAAATGCACTAGGAAAATTAATTGGGAGCGTTTTGGTGTTTGGGATATAATATACTGAATTGGAAGCATTTTTGTGTTTGGGTTATAATATAATAAATTGGAAGCATTTTGGTGTTTGGGTTGTAATGTAATGAATTTAGAGCATTTTCGTGTTTGGGTTATAATATACTAAATTGGAAGCATTTTGGTGTTTAGGTTATAATATAATAAATTGGAAGCATATTGGTGTTTGGGTTGTAATGTAATAAATTGGGAGCATTTTGGTGTTTGGTTATAATATAATAAATTGGAAGCATTTTGGTGTTTGGGTTGTAATGTAATGAATTTTAAGCATTTTGGTGTTTGGGTTATAATATAATACATTGGAAGCATTTTGGTGTTTGGGTTGTAATGTAATGATTTGGGAGCGTTTTGGTGTTTGGGTTATAATATAATGAATTGAAAGCATTTTGGTGTTTGGGTTATGATATACTGAATTGTGAGCATTTTGGTGTTTGGGTTATGATATACTGAATTGGGAGCATTTTGGTGTTTGGTTATAATATAATAAATTGGGAGAAGTTGGTGTTTGGGTTATAATATACTAAATTGGGAGCATTTTGGTGTTTCTGTAACAATATAATGGACTGGGAGAGTTTTGGTGTTTCGGGTTATAATATATTGTATAATTGTGTATTCTAAATATTGATGTTTGGTGATAATGTAATGAATTGGGAGCATTTTGGTGTTTGGGTTATGATATGCTGAATTGTGAGCATTGATGTTTGGTGATAATGTAATGAATTGGTACCATTGTCTTGCTGTAATGGATTGGGAGTGTTTTGGTGTTCAGGCTATAATATGTAACGTTTGGGTTGTAATGTAATGAATTGGGAGCATTTTGGTGTTTGGGTTATAATATAATACATTGGAAGTATTTTGGTGTTTGGGTTGTAATTTAATGAATTGGGATCGTTTTAGTGTTTGAGTTATAATATAATTGGTTTGGGAGCATTTAATTTTGGTTATAATACACATTTATTGGTTTAGGAACATTTCCTGTTTGGATCAAATAGAATAAATTGGCAAGGTTTTGGTTATAATTTAATAGATTGGGAACGTTTCAATATTTGGGTTATAATGTAATGGCTTGGAGCATTTCAGTCATAATAAAGTGGATTGAAAGTGTCAGATTTAAAAGATTTTTTTTGTGTTTGTTATGGCATTAAATATTGGAAGGGGTTTTGCTTATGTCCATAATTGTCTGTTGATAAATTGGGAAGGGATTTAACTATGTGTAACAAGCTCAGTTTATGTCTATTTAAAACACCCAATGACAGACATCCTAATATATCTAGAGTGTCTCTTTCGCAAAGCCCTGCTGGACAAACTCCTCATTTAAAGTGGTAGACAATTGGACACATTGGACATATTGGGCACATTCAGGAAATTGTACTTGTATTTTGGGAAGCAATTAATGTAGCTTTCTGTAAACTGAACTGGAACTCCCTGATTTATACTAAGATTATATTTCATTTGGCCTTGACAAAGGTATGATGTTATTATAGTGACCCTGGTGGTACCTTCATGGCTCTGTACAGTCGGTCTGCAATGTAGGACTGCTGGTTCTTCACGCTCTGCACTGAAACAAAGAAAAACATCAATGTTTTAGAAATCTTGCCTTAGCTGAAGAATAAAAATGCTGCTGACTCAGTATAACAGTTCAAACAATTCTTACCGATAGCACACATGACATTTTTAACATCTCCAGACATCTCCTTCTTAATGATCTGTTCAATGTCCTTGTTGGAGCACTTGACAAATTCCTGGAACACTATGGGGGGAGGAAAGACGGAGGAATTTACCATGGTGTTGTAATATTACCACCCAAAGTCCCACGAAATGATTCCCTTTCCGGGCCATCTACAGAGTAATTTCAAAAGTGACATTGTTATTCATTCAGGGAAAGTTACTCAACTTCAGAGTTGCACACAATAAGCACAGGAGACTTCTTACTTCCTAAAAGTCTGATTGAATGTGGGCTATTTTCTGGAGAGAAAAAAATGCTACCTTTTCTCAGGTGTGGGAAACTCCTTGTGCAGAGAATGCTCATGAACTTATCAATCATCTCATCAGAGTTGGCATTGCACGCATCTGCCAAAGCCTGAAGCATGAAAGGAATTTGGTCAGTCTGGCAAAAGCCCATATTCTCAAAAGGTCTCACAACGCTAGTAAGAAATAAAGAAATCTCTATTTAAAGCCTTTTAGCATCATGCAGAAAGATCCAGGAGAAAAATTCATGCGCAGTGACGTTCATGTTCTATTAAGCGCTGCATTTCAGGAAGCCTTAACTTCAGCTTGCTTCCCTTTTTTAGCTAAACTTAGGATCGTGATGTCAGTTGGACCCAAAATTAACTCCGCCAGTTTCAAAACACATATCTGTGGTGTTTTCCGGACAGAATCTACCCAACAACAGACACTCCAGCATTAACGAAAGTCTGTGATATCTGTGATGACCAACTCACTTGGGAATCTTCCAAAACTCTGCCCATGTCAGCTGGACCTTCTTCACGGGCTCCCTGGAGACACATGTCGCAATCAATTTATCAATCAATCAATCATCGAGAATATTTCAAATCCTTGAACTTTATGTAAATGTGTGGGATGTGCTAAAGGCTAACCTGTGCCAGGGAAACCAGGATGCGGCAGAAGTGTCCTGAAGTGTCGGAGTGAATTGCGTCTTCCAAGCTCTTCTTAAAGGCTATGGTGAGATTAAAGAAGGAGTGAAAAAAATTAGAAAAAACTCTAGGTTTTCTTTAAGTCGGGATGAAGATCACTTAACCCTCTATGTAGATTTTATGGAATAATAATAATAAGAGGAAGAAGAAGATGAAGAAAGGTCTCTTTCTATAAGATCATTTTGATGAGTCAAACTCTGTACACTTTGGTTGAAAGAACACATACATTTATGTAATATATGAGAAGAATGCGATCACATGCTCCATAAAACTGTTTTTAACACGTTCTGATTGACGTTTCCTCTTACGGGAATCCCCTACACTATCATACAGGCGGTGCCATTACTTTATCAGCTCGAGCAAAGTTTGGTTTAAAAAAGCCTCAAAAGCAAGAGTCAACAAATCTCCACATCCGACATAAAATATATTATCAGGACACCTGACTTTTCTTGCAACACTTATATGTACAGAATGTCTTTGGATGTTGGAGCATGAACTTTTGTATGTATGTATGTGTCTATCTATCTATCATCTATCTATCTATCTATCTATCTATCTATCTATCTATCTATCTATCTATCTATCTATCTATCTATCTGTTTTTCTATGAATGTATGTATGTATGTATGTACAGTATGTATCTATCTGTCTGTCTGTCTTTATGTTTCTGTCTTTATCTATCTATCTATCTATCTATCTATCTATCTATCTATCTATCTATCTATCTATCTGTCTGTTTTTCTATGTATGTATGTATGTATGTATGTATGTATGTATGTATGTATGTATGTATGTATGTATGTGTCTATCTATCTATCATCTATCT
>NC_060893.1:22492600-22505100 GCF_014805685.1 Silurus meridionalis | reverse complement strand
TGAATCAATCACTCTTTTGGCAAAACCATAAGCACTTTTCACCTGTTTAGACACAACTTGCCAACACATTTTCACTGTGATGCACCCGTGCTGCATAATGGTGAGCACAGGTGACAAAAGTCAAACACAATTAAAGCACAGGTGTCACCACTTAAACACAACAACTCAAAATGGATCACACTTGTGGCTAATAATGTGAGGGATCAAATACAATAAGCTAGTTTAGAGAGCACTGGTTTGTGAGACCTTACAATGGATAGAAATCTGAGAGGAAGAGTTTGTGTGAGAGAAGGTTGAGGTGGTCAGCGAAGACAAAGAACAGTAATATCTGATGAAATCAGAGCTACTGTGATTGACTATGTTCTTGTCCATGGTATGAGCATGAGGGAGGCTGGACAAAGGGTACAACCAAACATCAGTAGATTCACTGTGTCCACCATAATCCGAAGATTTAGAGAAGAGAACAGGTAATTACCTTTTTTTGACATTATAGTACAGTATGTAAATGTTGACAGCAATTAGTGTATGACAGACTATATACAGTACCACAGTATACTGTAAGTAAATATATGTTTCAGTACATCACTGTACCAATGTACTGTAGTATTGTAATGGAGGGTTGGTCTAACTCTTTGTAGGCCTAGTATTCCATGTATATTTTTTGTAACTCCATGTTCTCTTTTTGTAGAGCCCTACAACACTCACCAGCTCCTCATTTTCCTCAATCACACATGAGATGCTCTGTTAGGGCAGCAGGATGAGCATCCCATCTATCTTGTTGTTTGGGACAATGTGAGTTTTCACAGAGCCCTCCAGGTTAGAGAGTGGTTCGATATGAACCAAGGTTTTATCAATCTGTGCCTTCCATCGTACTCCCCTTTCCTAAACCCCACTGAGGAATTCTCCTCCTCATGGCGGTGGAAGGTATATGAATGCCAACCTTACACCAGGGTACATCTCCTGCAAGCCATGGGACTTGCCTGTGGTGACATAGGTGTGGAGGCATGCCAAGCCTGGATACGGCATACCAGGGGTTTTTTCCCCGTTGCCTGGCCAGACAAAATGTGGCCTGTGATGGGAATGAAGTCCTGTGGCATGACCCAGTATGGAGACATGATGCTGTTGCTGAGTAATGCACTTATTTGTATATTTTTGTACTTTATTTTTACATGGGCTTACTGTACACAAGTGGCAAACGCATAAGATTTCTGTTTGTTTTTACAAGTGCTACGTGTAAATGCACAAGATTTCTGTTTTGTCTTTTTGTACAAGTGCTAAATGCACAGGGTTTTTTTGTTTTTGCAACATGCATTTAGCCTACAGTGAACAATAAACATTTATCTCTTCAGCTTCATGTCCTGAGCATTGTGTTTTCTATTTTTCTACGTAGTGTTTAGTGACTGTTCTGTAGTGATTTTAATTTTGATTGACTCGGGGCACGATTTGACAACATAGTTCAGTTTTGAGCACAGATTGAACTGTTTTGAGGTGAAAGTTTGGTTTTGCAAGAAGAGTCTGAGGTTTTGTGAATGTAGCTTGAGAATCGGGTTTTGTGTTCAGAGTTTAGAGAAAAGGAGAGCAGCTTTCAAGAAATGTGTCTTAGCAATCGAGAAAAACTGTATTATTATTATTTTCATTATTATTGTTATTATTATGCGATTATCCTGAATATCAAGACTTAATCTGCTCACCAAAACCCTTCATGGCCTTCCTCAGGTCCTGAGCATCACTGCCTGGGTCAAAGTCAGAGTAGGGCTGAACTGTTCCCCTTAACTAAGTGAGAGAAAGAGAGAGAGAGAGAGAGAGAGAGAGAGAGAGAGAGAGAGAGAGAGAGAGAGAGAGAGAGAGAGAGAGAGAGAGAGAGAGAGAGAGAGAGAGAGAGAGAGAGAGAAAGAGTGAGAGATAGAGTGAAGGAGAAAGAGTGAAAGAGAAAGAGGGGTAGAAAGAAAGGAACAGAGGGGGGCATAGGTCTGAATTCATTCGTATTCATACATAAAAACACAAACACCGATAAAACACACACACATACACACAGACAAACACACACTAAACAATACAATAAATACACACAACCACACAAAGACAAACACACTATAAACACACAATAAGTATTAATAGTATTTGTACATACTGTATACATATACAAACATGTGAACTTATATAAACACACACACACAAACAAACACACACACACACATATAATGCTTGTTAGCACGTTCCAGTGGAGGTAGAACGTCAGTCATGTTGTGTAAGAGTTGTTATGGAAGATTGGTTTCCCTTTCTGTCTTTCACTATGCACATGTGTGTGTGTGTCTGTGTGTGTGTGTGTGTGTGTGTGTGTGTGTGTGTGTGTGTGTTAAAATCTTAGGTTCCAAACCTGAACTTTGGTCATAGAGCTGACCTCCCACATCTTGTATGCGATCTGTGCAGCTTCAGGGAAAAACTCTCCTGCAACACTAAAACACACACACACACACACACACACACACACACACACACACACACAGGAATGAATGCTATAAGAGTGTGTGTGTGTGTGTGTGTGTGTGTGTGTGTGTGTGTGTGTGTGTTGTATATGTATATAAGAATGAATGCTTTAAGTGTGTGTTTATATACATATTATGTATGTATGTGTATGTGTGTGTTTATACAGTAGAAGGGTTTAGGTTGTTTTGTGTATTGCATTTGTGTAAAGTAAAAGTGATGTAGAAACTCTTACTCATCATCTCCACCACAGAGCTTGAGCAGCGTGCGCTTGTACTCGCCAGACGTGTCGTCCTGTCACAGAGAAGACAGAAAGAGACAGATAGATTATAGTACCTCTAAATTTCTACCCCCAGTCCGGTGCTTATATATACAGTACAGACCAAAAGTTTGGACACACCTTCTCATTCAAAGAGTTTTCTTTATTTTCATGACTGTGAAAATTGTAGAGTCACACTGAAGGCATCAAGGGCTATTTGACCAAGAAGGAGAGTGATGGGGTGCTGCGCCAGATGACCTGGCCTCCACAGTCACCGGACCTAAACCCAAGATGGTTTAGGGGTGAGCTGGACCGCAGAGTGAAGGCAAAAGGGCCAACAAGTGCCAAGCATCTCTCAGGGAACTCCTTCAAGACTGTTGGAGGTTTCAGGTGACTACCTCTTGAAGCTCATCAAGAGAATGCCAAGAGTGTGCAAAGCAGTAATCAAAGCAAAAGGTGGCTACTTTGAAGAACCTAGAATATGACATTTTTCAGTTGTTTCACACTTTTTTGTTATGTATATAATTCCATATATAATTCCACATGTGTTAATTCATAGTTTTGATGCCTTCAGTGTGAATCTACAATTTTCATAGTCATGAAAATAAAGAAAACTCTTTGAATGAGAAGGTGTGTCCAAACTTTTGGTCTGTACTGTATATATATATATATATATATATATATATATATATATATATATATATATATAAATGTACTATGTATCATGTGTATAAATACACACTTGTTTTTATGTTCTCAAAGTTTTCGGCCAAATACCAAGCAGTTCATTTTTCGTGTTTATTTCTGGTTTATGTTCATGGTTATAAACATCAGTTAAACTGAATACACACATCAAGGCCAAGATGAAAGAAAAAAAAAAAATAATAAAAATAACAATAAGTGAAGGACAGATAAATGAGTAAAAGACAGATAAATAAGTGAAGGACAGATGGATCAAGTAGCATGAAATTTCCCCTTCACATGAACTAGGAGACCCAAACCTGGACCCAAAGCTCCATAAAGATATGTTGGAGTAAAGGATCTCTTGCTTTAGAGCTCCAACCCTATCCAGGCAGAATGAATCTCCACAAAACTCCACAAAATCTAGTAGAACATCTTCCCAGAAGAATGGAGGTTCTTGTAACAACAAATGGGGACAAAATGTGGAATGAGATGTTCAAAAAGTACCTTCAGGTCAGGTGTCCACAATAAAATGTGTCCATATAGTGTATATGTAGTATAATGTAAATATGTTTCTTGTATGAGCTTGTTGTCAGGTTACCCCCAAGACGTACCTTAAATTAATACTATTTAAGTTTTTAATACTCTAATCAACATGCGCACGGACAAATATTGATGCTTTATGCAAATGTATGTTTATTGTTAGTGAAACCAAACTCAACATAGAGCATGAAGACAAAATATTCATGTAAATGTTTTAAAGTAATTTAAATGACATTAATCAGAAAACCATACTGAACTTTTGCTATGTTTCCACACGGACGGTTTTAATTGCCGGATGTGTTGCATCATGGCAGATGTTGGTGCTGATTTGAGACTTGGCGCATCAGTAAATTATTATTTTTTTATATGAGAGTCGTGAATAAATGTGTGTTGCGTTAAAGGTTTTAATTTCGCGTCTTTTATATTTAATTTTTTTTTATGAAAATGGTCAAACAGAAATTATTTACAGTGGAACCCGGTTATGTCGATGTCCTAGGGGGTGGCCAAAAAGCATCGAGATAACCGATGATCGAGATAAACAAAAATCAATATGGCGGCAGTATATTAACGTGCTTGAAATGTCTTTATGTACATGAGGTGCGTTAATAAATGAGAATGTGCATGCACGTGTTTTTGAAGGTTTTTTTACACAACAGCGTTGCCGCGATTTGTTTGATGAAGGCATGCTATAAAAATACATACAGTACATGTTTATCTGTCAGGAATCCACCTGCCACGCCCCCTTCAGCCCCCTTCGGCGTAGCAGGTGCTTTCTCGGCCCCTTTCTCTGAAGCTCCCGGCTTTAATCGTGCACATATGGTGCTCGTTTAGCATCATCACCAGCTCCTATTTAAACTTCCACACTCTCACTGTCCGTTATTGTTGGTATATGTTGGTTCACGGCGGTCGTTGTTATCGTGCATGCGTATCCCGGTACGTGTCTTCCCACCGGCACTCTCTCAACGGCTGCTCTTTTCTTCCCAAAGCGCGCCGCGCCCCTACTAACACTACGTACACTAGCACTAACTAACAGCAGAGATTCACCAGTATACAATACAACACCTGTAGCAGCTGTAAGACTTGATTTTTCCGCCACTTTCGCGAGTTCTTCTGCGGCTGCACCGAGATAACCGACGTTAAATGGCAAATTTTTCCCCCCTTGTGCTCGAGATATTAGGGTTCAGCGACATGGAAAAGTCGACATAACTGATAAAAAATGAATTGGCGGTTCCACTTCAAAAACGTCTAACTTAATAGGGTTGTCGAGATAACCGAGGTCGAGATAAGCGGGTTCCACTGTAATTATATTTCTCGACCGATGATCTGATGTTAAAACTATTCTGTGCTCCACCCTTTTTTTTCTTTTTTTTTGCCCAGGAGTGTGTGTGAGTTCTCGATTGACTGAACGTGAGGTCATTACCTGGATCATGTTGTAAAGGGATTTCTCATAGCGCAGCCTGAAACACTCTCGGATGTCCAGCATGTCGATCTCAGAGCGTGAGATCATGATCCGGATCAGGGTGTTATCATCCGTACCCAATCCCTGTGCAAAAAAAAGAGACAGAGAGAAAAAGAGAAATACATTAGCATGCATTGAAAGAAAGAAAGGAAAGGTGTTTTTTTACTTGTCAAATGTACATTACTGCACAGTGAAATTCTTCCTTCAAATATCCCAACGCTGTTAGGAAGCTGGGGTCAGTCATCATACAGCGCCCCCTGGAGCACAGAGGGTTAAGGGCTCAGACTCCCTTTTTTTCAACTTTTACTAAAAAACAATCTAATGAAACTTGGCTGTTGTCGCTGAGTTAGGAAGCGTGCACAAACAACCAACGCACCAGCGCGATGTTTGTATAACAAAGATTCATACGTATAACGAGACAAAATTTCACAAATATTTTTGTTCGTATAACAAAATGTATGTACAGCAGGGCGTTCGTAAACCACTGTGGACCACTGTGTATTTATTGACACGTTGCTGTGGTGTAAAAGGAATAAAGCAAATGCTGTTCTGGCTTGTGACTTACCTTCATGGATTTGTAGAGGCGCTTGGCGAAGAACATGGGCCGGCTACGGACACACTCCACTAAAAGAGAGACAATGCAGATTCAGGTCAGTCCTGCTCAGATTTAATGTGTCTGTGTGTGTGTACATGTGTGTGTATTGTTGTATAATCTTTGAAATGACCCTTCATGACGTTGTGTTGTTTCATATCCAGCGTATGGCAGGGACATGATGGAGGACTTTATAGGAGACACATGAGGACACTTTAAGAAGCTTTGCTCCAGGCATCGGAGCATCACTTATAATAGTGTGTGTGTGTATGTGTGTATGAAGATCTAATGGAAAAAGAGAAGGAGGAGGAGGAAACTTACCCACAGACAGCATCAGCCTCTCGAAGTCCCCTGACAGCTCGCTCTTAATGCTGTCCTCAATGGACCTCTCGGTGAGCTCCAGATATTTATCGAACACTGCGGGGAGACGACACAAGTGTCACGTTTCATATTTTTTCAGGAAGAAAAAAAAAAGAGCTTGCAGTATAAACGTGTGAGTTACCCAGCTGCAGGTGAGTCGCGCTCCGGTTGCCCAAGAGCATGATGAAGATGGCCTCGTCCGTCCCCCATTTCTCCTCTCCAGCCGCGTATAGGTGCTGAATACACACATGAAGATGCGCGGTTAATAATGAGGATGATGATATGTTTTGGAGACTTGGTTTTCCTCTTTTTCTCCTTCCTGGTGGCTCCATCCTCAGCATTCTCCTACTGATATACCCCATGTCCCTCCTCTGCACATGTCCAAACCATCTCAATCTCGCCTCCCTCACCTTGTCTCTAAAACATCCTACATGCGCTGTCCCTCTAATAAACTCATTTCTAATCCTGTCCATCCTCATCACTCCCAACGAAAAACCTCATGATGATGATGATGATAATGGATTGGTGATGATGATGATGATGATGATGATGATGATGAAAATGATGATTATGATAAGGTTAATAATGATGATGATGATGATAATGGATTGATGATGATGATGATGATGATGATGATGATGAAAATGATGATTATGATAAGGTTAATAATGAAGATGATGATGATAATGGATTGATGATGATGATGATGATGATGATGATGATGATGATGAAAATGATGATTATGATAAGGTTAATAATGAAGATGATGATGATGATGATGATGATGATAATAAAATGATGATTATGATAAGGTTAATGATGATGATGATGATGATGATGATGAAAATGATGATTATGATAAGGTTAATAATGAAGATGATGATGATAATGGATTGATGATGATGATGATGATGATGATGATGATGATGATAATGATGATGATGATTATAAGAATTACATTGATGATGAAGATGATGATGATGATGATGATGATGATGAAAATGATGATTATGATAAGGTTAATGATGATGATGATGATGATGATGATGAAAATGATGATTATGATAAGGTTAATAATGATGATGATGATAATGGATTGATGATGATGATGATGATGATGATGATGAAAATGATGATTATGATAAGGTTAATGATGATGATGATGATGATGATGATGATGATGATGATGAAAATGATGATTATGATAAGGTTAATGATGATGATGATGATGATGATGATGATGAATAATGATGATTATGATAAGGTTAATAATGATGATGATGATGATGATGATGGTGATGATGATGAATATGATGATGATGATAAAATGATGATTATGATAAGGTTAATAATGAAGATGATGGTGATAATGGATTGGTGATAATGCTGCTGCTGCTGATGATGATGATGGTGGTGATGATGATGAGTATGATGATGAGAATAATGAGTATGATATGAATAATAATGATGATAATGATGATGATGATGATGATGATGATGATGATGATGAAAATGATGATTATGATAAGGTTAATAATGATGATGATGATAATGATGATTATGATAAGGATAATAATGAAGATGATAATGTTGGTGTGGTGATGACGATGACGATGATGACGATGGTCATGATCATGATGGTGGTGATGATGATGTGTATGATCAGGATAATAATAACAATTATGATGGTGGTGATGATAATGCTGATAATGATGATGAGTATTATAAGGATAATAATGAAAATTATAATGTATTATGATATATGTGTTGATGATGATGATGGTGGTGGGGATGGCGATGAGTATGATGATGATGATTATAAGAATTACATTGATGATGAAGATGATGATAATGATGCTCTACATCTACTCCTCACCTGCGCATCTTCTTCCACCAGATCTTCATAAACCACACCATCTTCATCTCTGCCACCCTGATGAGATAAGAAAATTGTTACACTCACACACACACACACACACACACACACACACACACACACACACACACACACTCTTACACA
Source organism: Silurus meridionalis (assembly GCF_014805685.1). NCBI lineage: Eukaryota > Metazoa > Chordata > Actinopteri > Siluriformes > Siluridae > Silurus > Silurus meridionalis. The sequence continues at coordinate 22,496,702 of NC_060893.1, read as the reverse complement.
CTATTACAAGTGAAGCTCTAATACCTGGAGCAAAGCCACCAGCATCTTCTTAAAGTGTCCTGATGTGTCTTCTATTATGTCCTCCTCCATGTCCCTGCCATACGCTGGATACGACACAACACAACACAACATGAAGCATCATTTCAAAAGGTGTACAACAATAAACACACGCCTCAAAACTCACCATCTTTGTATGCCGCAACCATGCTGTGGATTTGCTCGTTCGTCCTCGAGGCGAGCAATTCGATCAGACATCTCTCGTTAGTGCCGGCTCCCTGTAACCAGGGAACACATATCGTAAATATATTTAACTCAATAAAAGTGTCACAACTCAAACAGGACACAGGAAGAGAATCATCATCATACTGTAACTGTGTCACGGCCTTGCGCTAGTAATTCTTTCTCGTTGTGAAGCGTTATAAGCCTCTATAAGCCGTAATGCTGTTAGCGTGAAGCGAGCGGCGTCACAAAGGGCCAGTCAGAGTGCAGCTCAGTGAATATAAAGTGGGGGGGTGGGGGGGGTGATGGTCCTTTCTTGTGATCCAGTTCATTCCAGAGAAGTTCAACAGGATTTAGGTGCGGTGACTGGGCAGGTTGTTCCATGATAGATATCACTCCAGACGACTCTTTGCTTTCTAAACAAAGCTTATCGTCGTCTTGTAGGTTCCAATGAGCCACAGTTCAAACGGCAGTGTGGAATGGTTGCCATGTTGGTTCCTTTCACCTGGAATAAGTCTCCAAACTCTCCCACTCTAAAAAAACCCCAAACCATTAAGCTTCCGCCTCCGTGTTTGACTGTGGGGGTGCGGCAGTCTGATAACATCATCTCTACCCTTCTCTGTTTTTCTGTTAAAGACAAAAATGTCAAATTTGGACTAAACAGAACTTTTTTCCACTGTTTCATTCGCTGTCCAATTCTTGTCTGTTTTTGCTTTTAGTTTGTTGCATAGAAACTAAAAGTACATGCATGTGTCTCAAAAACCATAAACAGGTAGTGAGGTAGCTCACTGTTAAAAATCAATGAACTCTGGATCAGAAGGTCACCAATTCAAATCCCAGCCCCACCAAGCTGCTCTACTGGGCCCTTGAGCAAGGCCCTTAGCCCTCAACTGATGTTTAGTCACTCTGGATAAAGGTACCTGCCAAATGCTATAAATGTAGGTGTTTCAACACTTTTCACAGAATCTATATGAGTGTGTGTTTTTTATAATGTCTAATTTTATCTATATTTTATATATACATTTTAAATATACATCCATGGATATTTATCTACAGATTGATTTATCTATCTATTGAGACAATAATGTTACTGTCAGTATCTATAGAAAACATTTAGGAAGGGTTATTAAGAGTCTGAAAAAACCCTATAAATGTCTTTGAGGTCTGAATCGATACATGAGGTGAGCAAGGGTGTGTTAAGAACAATAACAAAACCAGATATCAAAATGCATTTAGCATCCTCACTGTATCTGTCACTTACCGAACCCTAAAGGCAGCATTAACGGAGCAGATACACAGAGAAAGCAGTCAGTAACACACACACACAATAGCAAACACACACACATTAATAGAATATTGAGCTATTACAGAAAAAATACATGATGAAAAAAATGACAAAGTATACAATATGCTGAATAAGCAAGATTCTCATTATGATCTGTTTGAAGGCCTAACCCTGAGAAATTTATATAATTATAATATATAATGTATAATGTATAATAATTACACAAACGACACTGAAACTCGTAGCATGGAAAACAGAAAAAACACACTGGATTATAAATCTACATTTATTTAGTTTCATATACCCTAAAGGGGACTTCTATTGTAGAGGACACACTCATTTAATTTGTATCCACCCTAAGAGGCACTTTAGTGTGTCTATTCAAGTGTGGAGGGCACATTATTCAAATTTGTCTACCCTAAGAGGCACTTTACTGCGTCTTACCTATTGAGGAGGGCACTCGATTACATTTTATCTACCTTAAAGGACATTTTATTACATTGTATCTACCCTAAGAGGTACTTTAGTGTTTTATCTATTGTAGACAACACATTTTATCACATTTTATCTACCCTAAGAGGCACTTCAGTGTTTCATCTATTGTAGACAACACATTTTATTACATTGTATCTACCCTAAGAGGCACTTCAGTTTTTTATCTATTGTAGACAACACATTTTATCACATTTTATCTACCCTAAGAGGCACTTCAGTGTTTCATCTATTGTAGACAACACATTTTATTACATTGTATCTACCCTAAGAGGCACTTCAGTTTTTTTATCTATTGTAGACAACACATTTCATCTACCCTAAGAGGCACATCAGTGTTTCATCTATTGTAGACAACACATTTTATTACATTGTATCTACCCTAAGAGGCACTTCAGTGTTTTATCTATTGTAGACAACACATTTTATCACATTTTATCTACCCTAAGAGGCACTTCAGTGTTTCATCTATTGTAGACAACACATTTTATTACATTGTATCTACCCTAAGAGGCACTTCAGTGTTTTATCTATTGTAGACAACACATTTTATTGCATTGTATCTACCCTAAGAGGCACTTCAGTGTTTTATCTATTGAGGAGGGTACTTTATTACTTTTTATCTATTTTAAAGGACACTTTATTATGTTCTATCTACCCTAAAGGGCAATTCAACGTGCCTGGTCTATTTTAGCGTACACTTTATTAAGTTTTATCTACCATAAAATGATCTTTGTGTCTTTTTTATTGTATAGGGCACTTTATCAAGTTTTATCTACCCAAAGGAGGCACTTTATTGTGTCTTATCTATTGTAGAGGATACTTTGATAAGTTTTATCTACCCAAAGGAGGCACTTTATTGTGTCTTATCTATTGTAGAAGACACTTTGATAAGTTTTATCTACCCTAAGGGGCACTTCACTGTGTCTTTTTAATTGTAGAGGGCGCAAAGGTTTATATAATTTGAGGAACATTTTAGTGTGTCATCTATTGAGGATGACACATTTTATTACATTTTATCTACTTTATTTGACCTTATCTATTATAGAGGGCACTTTTTAAGTTTTAGCTACAATAAAGGGGCATTTTAGTGCCTGTCATCTATTTTAGAAGACACTTTATCAGGTTTTACCTACTGTAGAGAGCACTTGATTATGTTTATATACCCCTAGGCATGTATGTATGGAGCACTTAATCAAATTTCATGTACCACAGAGATAATTTTTTATCATTCTATATCTACACATTATTAAGTTTGATCTAGCCTAGAGGGCACTTAAAAATATTTTTTTCTAATCTAAAGGGCACTTTATTGTGTCTTATCTATTGTAGGGAGCAATGCATTATGTTTTATCTACATGAGCACCTTTCCATGTTTTATCTACACTATAGGGCTTTTTTCCTGCATTTGTAGACTATATAATTCCAGATTCCGAAGCCCATTATTAATTAACAATACAGAATAAGCTTTATCATGTTTTATTTATTCTATGCATTTTATCATGTTTTATCTAACCTTGGGGCATCTTACCATGTTGTACCTAACCTAGAGGGCATTTTATCTGGATTTATTTTCTCCTCAAAGGGCATTTAAATGCTTTGGCACACAACTAGTTTAAAAAGAAAAAAGCTCAAAAATTTGTCGTTCATTTCATCAATATTGCCATAAACACAAGCCAAACCATGAAATGCACGGCATGCAGAAACTCTTAGCAGCTCATAGCGCTCACGATGCTGTCTATGGATTTCAATCTTAGTTGTGTATATTCATATAATCGTCCTACCTTGATAGCGTCCTTGATTTCTTTCGCATCGTGATACGCCGGGGGTCTCATTAAACTCACAATCAGACGCTCAAACTTGCCCGTCAGTTCGTACTTCAGATCTTCGATTAAATCCTTGTAGCAACAATAAGTGGATAAAAAAACTGATTTTTGTACAAATGTAAGCAAATTATTTATTTATTCAATTGTTTGCTTGTTTGTTTGTTACCAAAAGAGGACATTTCTAGCTACCTTAACAGGTACGTTATCATTTTTTATTTTCTCTATAGACAAAATATGTTTTATTAACTGTATAAACACCTTTTTAGCCAAGAAAGCAATT